>NC_142929.1:155332167-155351311 GCF_046866305.1 Octopus bimaculoides | reverse complement strand
ATATATATATATATATATATATATATATATATATATATATATATATATATATATATATATATATATATATATATATATATATATATATATATATATATATATATATATATATATATATATATATATATATATATATATATGCCACAGTTTAAAACAGGCGAGCAAGCCAAAGCTTCGAAATCAACAACCTTTTTCTGGTAAAAGTTTAATAAACATGTAGTCTCCTATAAAATATACAGTAATCCTTCTCATTTTAATGCTAAATTGTATTTTTAATATGTAATTTGACATAAAGATGATGAGCTGGCAAAATCGTTACCTTGCCAGGCAAAATGCTTAGCAGTATTTCGCCAGTCTTTACGTTCTGAGTTCAAATTTCGTCGGGGTCGATTTTACTTTTCATCCTGCCGGGGCCGATAAGATAGGTACCAGCTGAGCACTGGGGTCGATGTAATCGATTTACTCCGTCTTCTGAACTTGCTGGCTTTTGCCACAATTTGAAACCAATATATAACTTGACCTTAAATCAAACAATAACAAAACAAACACACATACGTACGTACGTATCTATGTTCGTGCGTATATGTGTGTTTGTGTGTAGTGTAACTACTTCACACGTACATTTATAAATAATCAAACGGCGTCATATATGCACAATTTCGCTTAATTTCTCTCTCAGTCTCCCTCTCCCTTTGACTTTCTATCAGTTTTTTCTCGTCCTAATAAATACATCTCATATATTTCTCTCCATTTCAACTATTTACCAGACTTTCTTTTTCCTTTTACTACATTTTACAAAAAAAAAAAGATTATTTGAAGATGCCATTCGCTACCTGACAGATCTTGTTGATATTCAAACTGTATACAGAATGTAATATAAAGAAATCTCTAAAGCCAATGGGATTACGTTACATACCTATTGTTCGTAAGCATCACACCGTTTTAACTTCATTTCCATGATCTGCATGCCTCTAATTAGTAACATGAAAAAAGAATGCCATTCATGTTTTCTTTTTAACTGAGGATTAAAAAAAAAGCAGACCACAGCACAATTGTATAAATTAGCACATCGCATATTACTAATAAATAAATATTTCTTTTGAAATAACGAATTGACATAAACCGTAGTATCCGGGAATACATATATATGGCAGTATTGATGGCAATACCTTTGTCAATACTAACAGCAGACCCACAATAACACAAATACACAAGTAAACGAGCTGCTGAATATATTTGAAATAAATAATTAGAATGCAACTGAAATCACGTCGTGGCGTTTTGAAACAAGATGTATTTTGGATATAAAAGATGTATGAAAATGATGAAATACGTTCGATTAAAAGTGCCCTAAAAGTAACAATAGCAACCATAATAACGGTGACAATAAAAACTATAACAACATCAACCATAATAGTATATTCATAGAATCATTATTGTTGTTATTATTATTATTATTATTATTATTGTTCAGTAGTTTTATTTTTATAACGTGCTTTCACTTCACTACCGGGCGCAGCTCTGTGCGCCTTGGGTATGTGCTGTGGTTTGCTGTGATGTTCTTATGGTTACTCTATTGAAAGTGTTTTGCGTAGGATGTGTGCAGTGCCCAGTAGTGCAATTTTCTGTATGTTATATATATTTGTAAGTCCTGGTGTTTTTGTTATGTATTTGTCTGAATATTTTTTTATTATACCTAAGGCACCTACTATGATAGGAATTGTTTCTGTTTTTAGATTCCACATTCGAGTTACCTCTATTTCCAGGTCTTCGTTACCTCTATTTCTAGGTCTTAGTTACCTCTATTTCCAGGTCTTAGTTACCTCTATTTCCAGGTATTATTATTATTATTATTATTATTATTATTATTATTATTATTATTATTATTATTATTATTATTATTATTATTATCATTATTATTATTATTTATATTATTATAATCATCATTGTTATTATTAAGGCGGTTAGCTGGCAGAATCGTTAGCGTGCTGGATGAAATGCTTAGCGGTATGTACTTTCTCGGATGTAGTCCAACACTTTAAATGAGTATCACTTGGTCGGATATAGTCCAACACTGTCAGTTGTCTTTATTCCCAATGTGTTTAGATAGATTTCGGAGCGGTGTTTTCTCGCTCTCGCATGTTAAATGTCCCCACTGTTCTCTCTATTATAATTATTATTATTATTATTATTATTATTATTATTATTATTATTATTATTATTATTATTATTATTATTATTATTATTATCATCATCATCAGCATCATCATCATCATCATCATCATCATCATCATCATCACCATCGTTATTATTATTATTGTTGTTGTTGTTTTACTTCTCAGAGCGTCCGATCTTGTTTGTTCTAGTAGGTTCTGTGAGAGCGGACAGCAATCTGCTGTCAGACGTCTCACAGGGTCTCTTTCTGCACAGTATAAGCTTCGGTACTTGATTGTTACATATCATAGGAGACATTCAGCATGCATCCAAGTACCGATCTCAAAATCCTAGCTGTCTCCAGCAGAGCGATTTTGATGGCTTGTTCTGGCCACACGGCATTTCCGATTTCTCTGATATATTTCTCGAACTTGGTTGCTAGTGCTCCGAGTGCCCCTACAACTACTGGAATGACAGACACTCACACTCACCTCATAGTCCACATTCTTGCAATTTCCTCTTTTAGTAGTCTGTACTTTTCAATCTTTTCTAGTTCTTTGTTCACTTATTCATGTATCCATTATTGAGTGAGAGTGCAGCGCATGCCATCAAAGTAATGTGCCATGACAAAATAGCAGTGCAATTACACTGGGAGTTGTGCAAGTAGTATGAGTTAGAATGTTCCAAGTTGTATGAGCACCACGCTTTGCTAGTATTAGAAAATGATCAGGTGAAACTCACTCACATGGGACCTGGAAATACACACACACACAAAAAGCTGAATTGAACCGACCAGAAATCACTCTCCTCCTGAAGGAGTAAAGAGGTTGAAAAATATCAAAAAGCACTTCGAATTGAAAGTGGAGATAACAAGACTGTGTGGAATTCGAGAGGATAAAGTAAAATGATACTAGTTGTGATCGGGGCATTAGGGTCAATTCAATTGTTACGTTCAAATCTTCTTAAAGCAGTTGGGAAGACTATGCAAGATTGGTGTCATACAGAAATCAGCTTAGATAGGAACTGCACACATTTTGAGGAAAGTATCATCTGTCTGAGCCCCTTGTTTTAACTTGACGGATCACTAAATACACCGCTGTATTTTCCATCAACACTACTTCACGAAGTAATATTATTGATAACAACAATAACAGCAAAAATAGCAACAAAAATAACAACTACAACAATAATAATAATAGTTAACGATCTTTTCTATTAAAGGCGCACAGCCTGAAAGTTTGGTAGAGGAGATGGCCAATTACATCTATCCCAGTACTCAATTGGTACTTATTTCGTCGACCGCATAGGGATACAATGTACAGTCAACCTCGGCAAAATTTGAATTCAAAACGTAAAGACGACAGGCTGATAAGCATTCTGTCTGGCGTGCTAACGATTCTGCCAGGCAGCCATTTAGGCTAGTGTAGGTATCCATAGGGACCAAAACGATAACAATAATAATGGTAATCAGCAGCATCCTCAATTACTATAATAGAATAATAATAAAGATAACGACATTAGTAATGACGATAATAGTAATAGCGGTCAACAATAGAGGAATTGCTCGTTTCTTTATTAACCACTCAAGCCTCAATAATAATATTAACGTAACTCAAAATAATGTTTTATGGAAAATGAAAACTGATCACTAAATGGCTTGTCCTAGCGTGCATCTGGAAGCACGTCTTTCAGTAGGGATCCCACTTGAGGTCGAAAAGTCATCCACTGGCACAAACTCTCTTTGGAACATGAACGTAGATAGTCACTTGAACGGGATCTGCTCCAATTCGAACCCTCCAAGTTCTCCACCACAGCCGCTACAAGAAAGCAAAATGTAAAATGATAAAGTGGAGCCGGGGGGATAATAAAATAACATATGCTTACTATTATGCATTAGGTTGGCCTTTCCGCAAACTCTTAAAAATATGCAGAAAGCGAAATCAAGATAGCAGATCCTATTTAGATTAAAACAAGTTAGAAAATGTTAGGAGTGATATCTTCAGAATTAATAGACATACAGATACCAAAATAATTGCGACCAAGCACGCAGTGGAAAATGACCTAAATATAAGGGAAGGAAATGAAGAAACAGATGAAGAGAGTAGCCCGCCACGAGTCTTAATTGAAAGAACGTCATCTGACCAAATCACGCAAAAGCATGAATAAAAGACAAGTTCTAATGAATCTAATAATGCTTGTCAGGAAAGTATAAAAAAAACTATGTGCAGATCACACATCTACTGAAGAATACAGAGACTAAGAGAAACACGGCAAAAAAATCTGAATGAGTTTGCAGTCGTAAGACTTACAAGTATGAATGATAGAGAACCACTTCATAAACTGTCAAAACCAAAAAGACAACAAATTAAAATTGGCAACTATGTGACATAGGAAGTAGTAGAAGAATAAAAACATGATCTTACTGAGTGAAATGAAATTATTTACGCATCTATCAAAGCAACTGAAACAAGATGTGTGCCACTAAAGAAAAAAAAAAATTAAAAGAAATCCAAATCTAAAAAGAAATCCAAACTGGAGGACTAAATTTGAAAAAGCGATTGAAATAATGAGAGGAGAAATATCAGTATTAAATGATTTAATCGGTGGAAAAGATGTAAAATCCAGCAAAGGAAGAAAGGTGAAGAGATAATATGGATTTTTATAAAGAGAACTTTTATCAACAACAAAAAAACAACAACAAAAAAACACGGAAACAGAAAGTACAAGCAGAAGCTCAAAGAATAGGAGTGTTTGTGAAAATAACCAATTTTTACGAGAAAAATAAACTGTTCACAAACAATGCCAAAACATTTTACAGAAAAAAGGGAGAAAATAACCATTGAAGACCCTTCCCCTATGGAAGAAGCTGAAAATGCTGGGGGAAAATGTTGGGGAAAAGATTGGAATAATGAGAAGACACACAAGCAAATTAAATTAGATGCACAGAAATATGTTAGCAAAATTTACTAGAACAAGCATGAGATGATATCTCAGTAACTGCCCACAGTTTCAAACCACAGCCTCAAGACGGCTCTGTAACTGGGTGTTTGCGTTTCTCTCTGTGTTCCTGAGAAGATCTTCGAACACTTCCTTGATCTTGGCCACCAGTTCCGCCTAGGTGTTGTAGAGAGAGAGAGCGGTTGGTCTCATTTTCAACTGTGTCCTACACATGGTGATGCATGGGATTACAATCGAGGGAGTTAAGAGGACAGAAAATGGATCTGGTAAAACTGTTGAAATCCTTCGACAATCATTTTTGACCCTACCCAGAAATATGGCAAGGAGACAAATCCTGTTGGAATTCATATGGTATTCCAGCAGCAACCCTCTCCAGCCAGGGATTGATTGCAGTTTCCAGTCGCTTTACGGAGCCGTCTGTTCAAAAGTGTGGATATGAACACTGGCGTACGGATGCAATCAGAACGCGAGTTGTGTCGCTTCCTGCCAGTCACAGGTTCGTTGTCTCCGTTACAGCTGTCCATATCATATCTCAAACACATTACATTATTGATCACCAGTTATAATATCCGGTGCGAATCCTCATGATGCAGGTAACTGATTTCCAGTTTCAGATGGATTCGAGTCCTCCATGTCAGCTAATTTTGTCACAGCTGCAAATTCAAATTTTTATTCTATCAACGTTGTTGACTGTTCACCAATATATCAGTATATATGTGTGTCTCTTCGTGTGTAGATGAGTGTATACAAAGGTGCTCCCTGTAAGAATGTTCATGCGTACCTGTATATACACCCCACAACACACAAAGAGACATTTACCCATACACATCCATACAATGTTGAAGTTTTGCTATTAACTGAAAAATTAATTGTGCACGCATGGCTAGACATAAACACTCTGTGGTCGTCAAGATACAAGTTGGAACACAGAACATGGATTGTTGTTATTTCAAGAACTATAATGGCCATATATATTGCAGATAATTTCGTATATAGAAGCATGATTAATATGTATATTATTTCCCTTTTTCAGTATAATATTCCTATGCACCCGTCATCACATAGTCGGGCAACTGACAGTTTACTGATGTTAGAAATGTGCGAGCATGTTTGGATGTTTTTCTGTAATTTGTAGACGGCCTGTACTAAAACACTATTACAACAGTGGAATTTAAAAACAAAATGTTGGAGTTTGACTCTTGGAAAATACTCTGCCCAGGCTGACCTCTGTTCTTTGAAGAAACCAGGAACCGGAGCTGCTATAATAAAATGATAACAACGACAGCTTGAATCATTAGTAAAATGTGACATAAAGGTAAAAAGTTATTTCATTTTATATGAATAAACTGATTTTAGAAGCCTGAGTTTTCTTGAGTTAAAATGACAGCAGTCAGCAACTGATGTTAACAAACAACTAATGTCAAAAGAGTCAAAAGTATCGAAATTAGTATTGCTATTTCAATGAGTTAAAGGCTACTGAAGTTCAGATTGATGTGTACACTTTTCTTACTTTTAATTGTATAACAAAATTTTACGATAAATAAATCTTCATTGCAGATAAATAAAATTGGTAAAAAAAAAGGTAGATTTGAATCAAGTATTGAACAGACATTATTTTGTTGTTTTTGTTACTAACTTCATTAGCATTTATTTGACCCAATAAAACTTTTCTTTACCCACGTAGGCCTGGATGTTTTGTGTGTGTTTATGTGTGTGTGTGTGTGTGTGTGTGTATACGTACAAGTTCACACATACGTGTGTTTACGTATGTGTATGCATGTACATGTGTGCGTGTGTGCGTGTGTGTGTGTGTGTGTGTGTGTGTGTGTGTGTGTGTGTATGTGTGTGTGTTTCTGTGAAAGTCATTGTCTGGACATGTGAATCTCACTACTGTTGAGTATTGAAGAGTAGCAAAAGCGTTTGAAAAACGTTTATGTCAATACATATTACATATCAATAAAAAAGATAACTTGAATGTGTACACATTTGTTGTTTTATGAGATAATGAGTAAAATAACGTGGTAGTAGTTATGGAGACGCATGAATCTGTTTTATCTTGAGTAATTGAAAAATATCAAAGGGATAAATGAAACGATTATTATGTCGATACATATACATAACAAGCATAGCTTGAACTGGCTGGAACGTAAGTAAATTATATGTACAGAAAATATAGAAGTAAAAAAAAAAATGTTTTATTTTATAATCCATAGATGACTAACAAAGTCACAATACATTATTACTGACAATATATAGCAGTCTTGTAATTTCTCGCCGATGAACAACTTCGTTTAAGTGCATAAGCCGGTCAATTGCCTACTACATTCAACCACCTATATTATGCAGTTAAGCGAAATCGAATGTATAAATCCTCATTTGGTTCAGTTTTGTATTGTATTGATAGACAGAGGTAGCAAAAAGAATGAACAGAAAGAGTTGCTGCAGCTCTTTTTGTAGATATTCGACATTATGAGCTCCAACTTCGAGCCTGTTACGCTTTTCAAGCTCCAGTTGATAGGTACTCTTTCTGATATATGATTTACGTATGATTTTAATGGTTAAGTAATAAGCTGTTATTATAAACTTAGAATGTCTTCGATCAATCGAGCATTCCTACAGAACAGAGGAGTTTCTTCCAACAAATATTTGTAATCTGAGACGGATCCTTATTACCCGGCCAGAAATCAACCTGTGAATATTCAAAAGCTGATTTTCTGTGTTATTACATATAGACAGGAGCTATTCAGCATATCAAATCATAATTAAGACTGCAGAGTGGAGTTTGAATGACGTCTCAGGAGATGTTACATGGGAAGTAAAAAGAGACGTGAAAATTATCTCGTATTACTCGAATCTTTTTTACGTGTTGAAAGGGATATATAACTGCGTCACATTTTCAGGCGCCGGAATTGATTAGCAATACAAGGTGCATTCCAGAAATGTGAGGCGTTATAAGGAGAGGCACTTTTTAATTTCAAAGACGTACAAAACTTTAATCCCCTTCAAAAATAGGATTAATGCACATGTCGTGGCTGTCCAGTGATTCTGTGAAGGCCCCATGGAAGTCCTTCGAAGTGAAGATGTGCAGGACTCTTGTCATGGCTTCTTTTATCTTCTCTTTCAGCTTGTGGGACAACCAAAAGTCACAAGAAGCAAGGTCAGGACTGTAGGGAGGATGAATACCAATTCTGATGCCCATTTCTGTCAAGTAGTTCGTTGCCAGAATGAACTTTTGAAATGGTGCATTGTCCTGGTGCAGCTGTTCTAGCCTTTTGTGACATAATCTCTTCCTGAAACCCCCGCAAATTCCCCCACAAAGTACTCTTTGTTGACCGTCGGTTTAGAGGGAGATCAGTGGATGTAGATGATGGCATTACTATCGAAAACGGGATCATCATGTTCTTCTCGGAGGACTTGCTCTGTCGCACCTCTTGTGCCAGTTAAAAATAAATGGTCGGTCAACTTATGATAGGTAAAGTAGTGATATGCTAAATTTACAACAATCTAGGGCAGTTGTAACTGTCAACAAAAAAAAAAAAAAACATCAGCACCTCGTAAATACTACAAACAAAATAACTGGCATGGTTTGGATGGCGATATGCAACAATCTGGAAATCTCAATCTGAGGGTTTTATTTTTAGACTTTTTCTGAGATGTAATCTGAGATGTTACATTCTACTAGAATTGTCGGATCAATTAACTGAAATTTTTATGTTTCTGTACTTTGGGCTGTTTTTGGGATGGCACTGTGTCTTCTGTTTTTGGAAACAAGTACGTTATGCTTTGTGTTTAACCATAGGACAATAATGTGGGTTTTTATGCGTTATGGTTTCACGCGTTTGATATGTCTTGATAGATACCATGCAGATATGTATTAAGAAATTTGCAACCCTACCAAATCCAGATCCTTTCATCTGCCGGAAAGGTGATGGTGTTTTGGGTATTCATAACATATTGTTTTGTGTTGACTATCTTCAAACGGGCCATTCCATCAATGGAGAGTACTATGCCAACCTGGTGAGCCAGTTACAAAAAAAGTACCAAGATTAAACGTCCAGGAAAATGAACGGAAAAAGGTCTTGATTTCGTCTTAACTGACTAATATCTGTTCTCCAAACTGACAAACCACATGGATAGGGATCAATAAGTAACGCAGTGATGATGACGTCATATCTGCTGTTGATGAATTTTGAAGGCTATAGAATGAAAGATTCTTCATCAATGGGATCCAAGCACTGCAATGCCAATGGAAGAGGTGTGTTGACTGCAGAGCGTGGGTGGGTGACCATGTTAAAAAGTAAACTTCATTTGGTCACATTCCATGAGCCTATAAACTTTTCAACCGACCCTCGAATATATATAGATATATACATCAACGGAAACAAAATGCAGCGCAAACAATAACTTAAATAATCAAATGTGTTTGAATCTACAGTAAGGTTTTCAATGCAAATTATTCCAGTACTTACTAGGTGCGAATTTTAGATCTCTGCCATACAAAGTTACGAAATCTATCTATATATACGATTGTTACGTGGCTAATGAAAGTCAATATAATACTTTATAATAACTGATTTCCTCATAAATTCTAATGATGTCCTTAAGTGTTTGCTATTCTAAATTTATCTTTTGAGCGAGTGAGTGCTGTTTGATACGCAAAGCATATACAATTAAATTAGACTCAATATATCATAGAAATAACACAAATTGGGAACCAAATGTGCTATTATCATTTAGCGACTGAGAGAAAGTCGCCCGTGTGTGGGTGTGTGTGGGGTACTTAAAATAGTAGTAATTGATGGAGTAAACTATAGGTTTGACATTTTATATATTTCAATCGAGATGGTATCGGTCATCAACTAATTCGTTCTGTCGTCAGAAATATCTGTGTATTGATACCTATGTGTGTCGATGCTTGTATACGAAGCCTCTAAATATACCTCAACTAGCCGGAATCTCTTGTCTGAGATTGATAAATGCCTGCTTAACGCTAGCAGTTATAAATGTCTAAGTACGCAACTATGCGTCTATGGCTCCAAACATAGATTGCAAACTTTGGTGAAAACATTATAAACAAAGTTTATATAACTCAAATATATGTTTCCATCATTACATTCTAAGATTTGTCTTGACATTCGGTGATGAAGTTCCAGTTGTCGTAATAGTATGCGAGGAATAGATATAAATATGTCTACTTAAAAAGGAGAAATCAACTAATATTTTCCGGAGTTACCTCAAGGATCTTCAATATGTATAAAGCATTTGAGAAGGAAGACAACCTTTTGTCACTGTCATATTTTACAGATGAACACGAGAGTCGTAATTAGTGTCACCAAACATTATCCAGATAATAACTGTTTGATTACTCCCCGCACACTGTAAGCGTACGCTCTTTACGTTTTCGCAGCTAAAAAAGCTGCTACTGGGAAGGAATTGTCAATACAGCCGATGACGTTTTATCAGGAAAACCTTTTTAGAGCAATATTAAAGACAGCAAAAAAAAAAAAAAAAAAAAAAAATGAATGAATAAATAAATAAATAAATAATTCAACGAGTAGAAAATGTGCATGCCTTAAATAACAAAATGCGTCTAATATTTTGTGTAGAATACGTTGTCGTAGAAACAAGAAATAACAATTACACTCAGAGAGCGCAAACCTCCGTCAAGGCAACACCAATGTCCTCTCGACGATTAGCCGGAGATGATTTTCTTAAAATGAGAATATCTGAAATAAACTCGACTGCTCTCACGAACGAGAATATTAAAAATGAACCCAACCACTCTCAAAAATTAAGTAAAAGAAAAACAACAAAAAAGAAAAAAAACAGAAAAATTATTCAGAATCCTTGTCTGTTACCGGATCGATCCCCAAATTTAATCAGTTCGTGCCAGTCACGTGGCCAAACATCTCAGAAAATTTCATCCGAATCCATCTAGCGGTTCTTTAGTTATCTTGTCCACAGACAAACAAACTCGACTGAAAACAATATCTCCGCATTAGCAAAAGCAGAGGTAATAAATGAAATAAAAATCATGATTAGAATTAGTTTGAAACGAGGAGTAGATCAGATAAGAAAGGGGGAAATTTTCTAGTGTTAGCAGATAGAATGGGTAATAGTTACAGCAAAGAGAAATGAAAAGTTACGGCAGTAGGTTTGTAAAACTGAAAGGGCAGAGTAACGACTATTAAAACGCTGTAGACATACAACCGAACGCACATGTATCTGTAAATTTGTGTATGTATCTACGTATGCAAGTAAGTATGTATCTGTCTGTCTGTCGGACTGTCTCTCTTCCTCTCTTTCTCTTTCCCTCTAAATATATATATATGTATGTATACATATATGTGTGTGTGTGTGTGTAATTTAGGGAATAGGTTCTTAGGGAGCCCTGGCGATTACCAAGTCAGCGCACCCTACAAGATTCTGACTAAGAGAATGCATAGGTAACAAATCCATTATTCTGAAAAGCATTCGATGCAAAACCCTAGGAAATATGTTGATTATGAGATTGGTGTCATCATCGTAGAGCAAAAAAGAAAAAAAAAATGAAGATAACGGTATTACAGTTTTAATCAGTGACGATCCTTTCAATAAGCGGTTGAATGTTCACATGAAATCACATGATTGAATATACGTATAGGATTACAGGAAAGTTCCCCTTATCATTCCACAGACTAATTTACGAAAATAACACCGAACTAGATAATAATTTTCATAACGGAAATTAGACTATTAAATATAACACGGAAAGACAAAGTAATATATTATAAACAGGAGGGTTTTCAAGTTATCAGAAATTCACTCAAATAGAGACACTGTAGATTGAGATTAGTCTATTGTCCCAAAGCAGTTAATCTTATTCTAAACATTATCGTCCACAAAACAAAATGATACACCATGGACAAATCAATTTATGTTGTGTGTGTGTATCAATTTAAATTCACAACGGAAAGAGTTACTAACAGTTTTATGCTATTATGATACTTGAACAGGCATATTTATAGAATACACCATGTATCTTAAAGCAATATTTCAGGTTCTGCTAATGCGTAAAAATAGTTTAAAAACAAGTACGCTGGACAGAAGAAACTTGGAAAAAAAGCGAAGATTGGTGCAAAAATCTGAATGAGAAAAAAGAACCGAAATCAAGAATACTAAGATGCTCGTCCACTCTGATTGCAGAAAGTGCATTAAAGTGACAGAAGATATGTCAAAGTGTGCGAGACAGCAACTCATTCCAGAGCAGATGGTGCCCTCTACTTCGATAAAATAAACTTGTTCATTTGTCTACACCTACTACAATTTTCATATCTCTAAAATTAGGCATATTTTGGAATTGCTGGATCGAAAAACAATATGAGATCTTTCTGCTACGCATAAGTTGCATTTCTTAGATCCATTAACATATAGCTTCCATTTCTCCTCTGTTCTCCACTTAATTGTATGCGGTGTGAAGCTACTCTTCAATTCCATATATATATACACATTCATATATACCGTAGATGGAGGGACAGACAGGAATTCTGGAAGCGAAATTTTCAATGAGATGGTGGTTTACTACAATATATAGCTAGAATAGCTCCTTAAATGTGCGATAAAATGTATAAGGGGAAAAAACAAGATGAATATGAGAATAAAAGAATAAAGATAAGAGCAATGTGCTAAACTAAAGGTGCAGTCATAGGTTAAAATTGTGATCACAATGGTGTTGTTCACTCTCAATTGAACAACGAAATAAATTGATTAGTAGTATAATAAATTATTAAAGTGATGTGTTCTGATTTACAGAGCACATAATATATTTGCCGGTGATAAAGCTAAAGATGATAAAAGTGTAAGGACACTGTCTATAACATTATGTAATTGTTTAATTCAATAAAATTAGTAAATGAAAACGTTAAGAAATGTGTTACTGAATTTGAGGGCACACCAGATCAATAACACAGGGGAACAATTTCCAACATAATTTCTGTTCAGTTTGCTTTTTCAGTTGAGTTAGATGAAAATTGGCATGCCGATTTCAAAACTACAGTCAGCTTCTACTAATAAATCATTTCTCCTTCTGCTGTTCACTCTGATTCTGAATAAGCCCTATTGTATTATATGTCCGTGAAATTTAGCTAAGGAAGTGCAAAGAGCTTTCCGGTTTTAAATCTTGCACATAATTCTGTATCTAAATTTAACTTTCGATGCAGTAGCATATATATAGTAATATACTTTTTCTGGGATGGTAACTAAATATTCGTATACTAAATTATTTCTAAGATTTTGTTATTTAAATAGCACTAAATAGAAACACTAGAGTTACATATGGTAAAGATACTTAGTATTATTATTGCTATTAGGAGACGAAGTAATTGTCGTTGTATTATCTATATCAGATTAAGATGCAATATTCGTAGTAGACGTAAGGTTGTTAATGTTACTCGAATAGTCAAATGCACATTCCACACTTCGGACACTACCTGCCTCAGTCGGATGAGGTTTCCTTATCATCATCCAAATACAGCTTATCATGTATATATTTAAGATATCAGGTGTTAGACGAAGGCCTACCACCATCAAAGTCAAACCACTTTGTAAAAGAACTTCCAAGAGAAGTTCTAGAGCTTCTTAGTGGGCAAGCATCATCTGTTAAAGTACCACTCATGTTATTAACTCTGTCTTTCTCTCCTTCCCTCACCCCTTCTCTCACTATATCTATCTATCTATCTATCTATCTATCTATCTATCTATCTATCTATCTATCTATCTATCTATCTGTCTGTCTGTCTCTGTGCCTCCGCCCCCCCTCTCTCTCTCTCTCTCTCTCTCTCTCTCTCTCTATATATATATATATATATATATATATATATATATATATATATATATATATAAATATATATTGAATGAGGGAGACGGAAAATGGATTTACCAAGAATCATTATTTAGCACAACGATCGTTTCGTTCCATGCTGCATCTGTCCCTTATGGATGGGATATACTACATCTGTTAATGTAGGCTTTGTCTCGTGAAAGGCATTAATAGATGCAACTCAGCTAGATGTACTATTTCCTACTCGTAAGGGATACATGCAGGAAGGGTCGAAACAATCGTTGTGCTGAATAAAGGTTCTTGTTAAATCCATTTTACTTTTCCCTCATGCATTATAAACTCAACGAACACTTCGGAATTCCTGCAGTAGATCCATTGACAATTTCAACGTAACTATGGATGACATTAGGTATTCTTTACGGTGAAAGTGCTCCAATCGCCATACTGCTAGACGTATCGCCTAAGTACAAATAATTACACGCAGACACGCGCACACACAGACACACAGACACACAGACACACAGACACATAGACACACTCACACATATATATACATATATATGTATATATATATATATATATATATATATATATATATATATATATATATATATATATGTATATATATATATATATATATATATATATATGTATGTATGTGTATATATATATATATATATATATATATATATATATATATATATATATATATATATATATATATAACGTGAGTGAGTTAGGGGTTGGGGGTACAACCCACTAAGGGATAGTATCTATCCAGTATACTGCTGGGAGGGTACCCAATTATTGATACACTAGTGCTATACTAGGTGCAATCAATAGGAGCGGGTAAAAGTGGAGGTTTTACCCAAAATTTGTGTAACAATTAGAAAATGGAGGATCGGCATATTATCCTCCATTTTCTAATTGTTACATATATATATATAGAGAGAGTTATTAATATTTCTAAGTCTCTCTAAAGGAGACTACGGCAGCGGTACTGGAAATTAATAGTTATCGCCAAGCCAACATGGCAGTCCCAAAATTAGGACGAAAGCTGCCGTATATATATATGCACATACATACATATACATGCATACACACACATATATGCACACACACACACACACACACACACACACACACACACACACACACACACACACACACACACACACACATATATATATATATATATATATATATATATACACATACATACATCTACATCCAGGCGCACGAGTGGCTGTGCGGTAAGTAGCTTGCTTACCAATCACGTAGTTCCGGTTTCAGTCCCACTGCGTGGCACTTTAGCAAGTGTCTTCTACTACAGCCTCGGGCCGACCAGTCTTGTGAGTGGATTTGGTAGACGGAAACTGAAAGAAGACCGTCGTATATATGTATATGTATATATACATATATATGTGTGTGCGTTTGTGTGTGTTTGTCCCCCCAACATCGCTTGACAACCGATGTTAGTGTGTTTACGTCCTCGTTACTTAGCGGTTCGGCAAAAGGAACCGATAGAATAAGTACTAGGCTTACAAAGTCCTGGGGTCGATTTGCTCGACGAAAGGCGGTGCTCCAGCATTGCCGCAGTCAAATGACTGAAATATGTAAAAGAATATACATGCATAATGACGTCATATCACAAATAAACCTGATTTCTACGACCGGCATATTATTGATCTCAATGAAGTCTGACCTGATAACAAACAACAACAGCCTCATTAACAAAGGTATGGTCCCCAATAACGATGCTTTTATTTAATTATAATAAAGAATTCGGACATACTAATTCTAACTATGTGCTATTTATTTGCGAAAGTAGACGAATGAATGCTAATCAATAAGACACTAATCAGGTTAATAAGAAGAATATAATGAAAGGAATTAGTTGAGAAATGAAATATGATAAGAGTGAGTGAAAGATAATGGCCAATGGACTATGATAAAAATTGGCACCTCCAAAAATACATGCAGGTTTAAATATATATATAAGTATTTAAATAATAAGGGTGAAAAATTGAATATTAATTTGATTAATATCAGTTTAAAACCAGTGGCCTACCATATTGAAAAATCTGAAAATTCAGAAAAAAAGTATATTACATACATATAAGAGGGATGACCACTGAGTGGACATTCATTATCCTAGATGTAGGAGTCTACATCTAGCATAATGACTGTCCACTTAGTCGTCATCCCTCTATATGTATATATATATATATATATATATATATATATATATATATATATATATATATATATATATATATATATATATATATATATATATATATATATATATATATATATATATATATATATATATATATATATATATATATATATATACATATATATATATATATATATATATATATATACATATATACATGTATATATATGTATGTATGTATGTATGCATGTATGTATTGTATGTACGTATGTATGTATAAGTTTGTTTCTGTGTGTGCACGCGCTGGTAATCATTTGATGTACACAAGAAGCTTAAAACGCTGCCGGTAACGAAGGGACAATACTTATGTCTACTAAGTCCATCTTGCTCCCTCACACACACGTACATACATACATCGTATGTGTTTTTTCTGTGTTTACAAATAACACGGAATACATAAACAAATAGTTACTAGGGTAGCAAAAATTCACACAAGTACCAAGGATGTAACAGCCTAATTATAAATGTAGAAACTCCAGGTTTAGGTGAAATGTTTTTCGATAATATAGATAAATAAATGGGGTTAAACTCAGGTGTTATTTAAATCTTTTTACTTCCGATATATGCTTCGAAGAAAACATTGGTATTATTCCAGAAGGAATAAAACGGTGTAAAACAATGCAATCCTCTCATCAGAGAAAGAAGGAAACCAAACACATCAATAAGACATTTTAACAGAATTTGATGACTGTGTATACGATGAGGGGAACGCTAGCAGGTTTTTTTTTTTTTTTACAAAGCTGTTAGTAGATACAACGTCAAGGTAATTTATAGAAAGAGAAGGAAGAGAAAGAAAGAAATTAGCAGAAAACTAATAGTGGAGAGATATAGAGCAATAGGTGAATTAGAATTAAGCTTAAAGGCTTGGAGGTAGATATATTTAGTGGAAGTGAAACGTAAGAAGACAGTCAAAGGTCGAATTTTATAGAATGGTAGAAATCACTTATAGAAACTAAGGGTATGTTTTTGCCAATGTTTGCAACGATAAATGCGCTCTATAAACGTGTTTACAAGGGGATTCTCTGGGAAGAGGATAAAGTAAATCTCACTGTAAATAATTGGACAATTTGATCTGGAATGGAATATTCCCTCTCTATCTTTTCCATATGATAAAGGTAAATCTTATTGCCCGCTTTGTAACAGTGAGATGTACTTTATCAATATTGTCAGTTACATAAATTAACTTTCTTCAACTTCAAATCGAATCCACATCGTGGTTTTTCTTAATATTATACAGTGGAACAAATTGTTGGGTTGGATGATCACTTTGTCCTGATGTGTAAAATACAACGATTTTTTAGCCGAGAAATAAGACTAAATTCTGGTTAAACCGTTCCTAGTATTTGACAGGGCAAATCAAAATGAACTCCTGTGTTTAACTGATCTGATTAATTACAGAAGCATAACTAAATATTACAAGGCTTTGAATATGTCACGTCACCGACTCTCGCATATATCAGATTATAATAGGGCGCTAATAAGACACGGCATTGAAATACATGTTAAATAGGGAAATTTACATGAATTAGAATATATTATCCGTAACTAAACAATATAAAATAAATTATTTACTTCCTTATAAGTTGTACCCTTCCAATTTTATCTTGCCATATCACGATCGATAAACCCACAATTCTCAAATAAGGAACTCAAAAGAAATGTAATCTTTAAAAACAAAGAAATTTCATTCGCTGAATAATGTAAATTGAAACCAGTCTAAATCAGGATATACCGACAGGATTTTGGATATGAAATATATCGTCGTCAGAAAGTCTTCAGAAAATCTAACAGTTTTATAAATAAACAATATGATTAGGTTATGAGAAATTTATCTGATTTTCATAACCTCAGTCTATATTTAAAATACATTTATCTTTTCGATTTTAAATTTACAGATGTAAGGCAAATTCCTCAAAGCTATCTTGCTACTTATATTGCAGGAAATTACTATAGTCATACTGTTTCATTTGCTCTGCTCAATAAAATATTTATTCTAGTTTCATTATAAATTTATAGCTAAGAACCTAACTAATCACTAATTGATTTTTAAATAAATAGAGTTAGAGAATGAATAATCAGAAGATATTTATAAATATTTAAGGAAATGATAAACGGGAAACACTGATGAATTTGCATAACACTTAAAACATTGCAAGGAATATATTTTGAAATGTTTGAAAATTAAAGAAAATTAGAAGTTTCATTTCAAAAAGGCCATTTTAAAATCATTGCTAATGTTTTGTTTGATATTTCTTTTATAATATTTTACCAACCGCTTCTATTTATACCATTCGAATTTTCCATATGAATGAGTGGTCATTGCCACTCGGAATAGTGCAATAAAAGTTCAATCAATCAATATTAAGTCATCATCATCATTTAACGTCCATTTTTCATTCTGGCATGTGTTGGACGTTTTGGCAGGAGCTGGCGCGTCGGAGAGCTGCACCATTCTCCATTATCTGCTTTAGCATGGTTTCTACGACTTAATGCTCTCTAACGCGAACGACTTTACAAATTATACTAGGTGCATTTTATGTGGTAGCAGTGCAGTTGCTTTCTATGTGGTACCAGCACAGGTGCTTTATACGTGACACAAGCACCAGTATGGTCGCTAAGTGATTTCTAAGACAAAACGCCACAGCTAAGAGCGGGAGTGCCTGGTGAGAAGTTAGATCATAATAGAGGAACAGAGATAATTGGCGTACTATAGAGAAGTTAATTTAATCTAGATCTTCATGTTCAAACTGGTTTATTGGGTACTTCTTCAGGGAAGAATTTTCGAAAATCGAGTTGCATTTCAATGTGTTGGTTGATCTACAACAGACTCAGATGTGTACGTTTTAGGACGTGTGCGTTGTTTTTTTAAAACAAAAACGCTATTTTCATATATATATATGCAAGTGCACAAGTATATATATATATATATATATATATATATATATATATATATATATATATATATATATATA
>NC_142929.1:155242167-155324667 GCF_046866305.1 Octopus bimaculoides | reverse complement strand
ATTAATCATAACACTGAAAAGTTACAAAATCTAGATATATATTTCCTAATTAAAACAGTACAATGAATACTTCATCAAGGATGTTGATATAGTGGATCACTTCAATGTTTGCCTTAAAGGACAGCGTTTACTAGATAACACTTCAGAACGAATTCATACAGAGCACAAACATTGGGTGACACTAAAGTGTTTTTCATTTTTGCCAAGGATGTTATGTAAATTATGTAAGAAATACTAACTTGAAATTAAAGCTAAATGCAATGTTCATTTTGAAATAATTCTGTCGCACTATGTATACGTCTTATAACAGATATTAATGTTACACAAGAGGAACAAACGATGCGGTGGAGTAGTTAGCAAGTAAAAGAAAAAAGCTTTTTCCTTGCATGAGTCAATATGTAAGAAAACACATTTGGAATTATCAGTACAAGAAATAATAAATTGATAAAAGGAGAAGCGATGAAATATTATTAGTTCGACAGAGTAGTAGTATTCTATTTCTTTGTCAGTAGGAAAGGGCAATACCCATGAGTATTTTCCATGCATACGCGTTTAGATGAGGAAAGAAGGAACACCTGACGCGAGTATTGCAACCGAATTGACTCCGTGAAAGCACCTAAAGATTAGATGATAATGTTAAACAGGGAGACAACTTATGTCTACAAACCATACTTAGTAAATTGAATCCAAGGCAGGTTTTGATTTTAGATTGAAAGAGTCAGAAATAAATACTACAAAGCATCGTGTGAGACACCCTAACGTTTGCGGCAATCTTTCCACCTAACCTTCTGTGTTATCGATTCCTGCAGGATGAAAAATAAAGTTAACTTGGTGGTATTTGAGCTCAGAATGTAATGTACAAGAATAAAGTTCGCAATATATTTCGTCTGATACTCTAACAACTCTTCCATTTCAGAGTCAATGTAGTCCTCGAAACATATTCAAATATAACAGTATATTAGCATGTTCACTACACATCAGCCTATGTATTTTAGGACAATCAAAGTACAAAACTACCATTATAATATTAGTTTTACCTCTAAGATTTCTAAGTTACAACGAGAACCTGAAATGCTAGTTTGTAAGACACATTTTAAATTTGGCCGTTAAGACATACTTTAAATTTGTGTACTTTAAATTTAGGCTACTTCAAAACCTGTGCAGATTTTTTGCCAATACTGCACCCACGACTGTCATTGTGTGCAAGTTTGAGCGTGAGTTAAAATGTAGTTTAAGTAGGTCTTCTACATGTCAGCAGTTCTGATACGTGTTGCTGTAATTCCGGAGGAAGTCATTTCAACAGCAACTTCAATGTGTGAACACCTTTTTTCCTGCTATCAAGCTGTTCAAAACGATTTTTTTCTCAATCCACCAGAAGCATCAGCTAAAATTATACCACCCGATTTAGATGTTACTGCTGTTTTAATTTTTGTATAAGCTTGTTATTTACCTCGCTGTATCTTTGTGAATATATCGCTCGAATTGTTGAATATTATAGATGATTGTTGAAATAATTTCTCAACTGCGAGTAACAATTGTGGTTCATAATAATGTAGCTGACTATACACACGTTGTTAAAATTCCATGGCTGCGAATGACTGTACACTATTTTCAATGTGATGCAGTGCTTGGTAGTACACTGCAATGGTTATGCTTGATACAATACGTCTACAGTCATGCTGTTCTATTGATTATGCCAACGTTGCTGAGCATCTGACGGTGAACAATCAGAGAAAATGATAGGGATCTTTTCTTTTTGATAGGCAGGTCGATAGATTAATTTTCTAAAACTAAATACTTTCAAACTTCGGATACTGGTAGAAAGTGTCATATAGAACATCTTTTACGCTTAGCGTTGTTGAGAAAGTTCGTATTTTCGAAGTTATTTCGTGTTAAAGTTGTCGTATTTGGGTAATTTCAACCAATCAATGTCGTCTATTATAGTTGAATAAAGTTACTGCTGTTGTTTGTCAACAACAACTTTCGGCGGTGTTTATTTCGTTTGTCACTGTTATTTATGACATATGTCATCTCAGTTACGTTCGTATGAATGAACGAGTGTATTTGAAGCACGTTTACTTCACGACACCACCATAATCTTTCGTGCATTTCTACTGCTTTTAGGGTTTTTTTTTCCTCTTTTTCAACTACTATTTTTGGAAAGACTTCCTCCCGCCCCACCCCCATTTTCTCGCAAATTATTTCTTTTTAAAAAAATGTTTTGCCAAAATCCCAGCTTTTCGGTTACGGAGATTCCGGAAAAATGCCAAAAATCGGAATTTTGAATTATATTAAACAGTTAAAATTAGGCTAGCACTATGATGAAAATCCCGGTTTGCATATATGTGAAAATGACTACCTTCCTAATGTTAGTAAAGCCTCTTTCTCTCCAGCTGTTAAATGATTCATTTGCTATGGAACCGAAGTGAGAAAGAACCGGGTGTGTGTCGTTGCTTTTGACTATATAAGCACTTAAAACAATTAGCGAAAGTTTGATATAACCACCTGTTAAATCATACCATTAAATGATGAGTATGGTAGTTATCATAATCGTAGTGGTCTGTGCAACATGAGGAATGAGTTAAAAATGACGTGAGTGTGTGGGCAAGAGAGTAACGGAAAAACAAAGAAATATATAGTTTAACACGCCAAAATGACTAAAGTATTGAACTTGATACTGCCCCATTAAAATTTCAGTTGCTTAACATCTCTTTTTTTTTTTTTTTTTGCACATACCCATCTTACCTCAGTGGGACCTGGGACAATAATTTTTTTGTTTGTTTGCATATTTTTCTTCCCACAATAATAGATGAACTATCCCTTATCAGAAACTTCGTGAAAAATTTGGTAAACAATTGGAATTGTTGAATAACGATGACTTTGTTTCAACACACACACACACACATACACACACACACACACACACACACACACACACGCACACACACACACACACACACACGTGTGTGTGTGTGTGTGTGTGTGTGTGTATGTATGTATGTATGTATTTATGTATGAGTGTGTGTATACACGTATGTATGTATATATATAAATGTGTGTGTCTCAAGCCTTTATTTAACGAAATAGCTTTCAGTAAATTGTTTTCAGACAATAGATATCACCGACAGCTAACAAAAAAATCAATTCAACTTCTGAAACTTTAAAGTCTGAATATAATATTTCAGTAATATGTCAGATGTGAGACAATCAGGGGAAATACAGACTATTTCAGATTTTAAGTTGAACCTTCTAAGACTTCAATGTTCACTATTGAATAAATTCAGCGATTATTTGACTATTATCAAATAAATGTACCATTATTATATATATCATCATTTTATATTATACTTGACGATAAAATTACAGAAATATTGATATAGAATATTTTAAGCCAAGAACATTCGATCAGTATTATATGCATTAACATAATGTTATGTTGAAGTACAATTAGTTCCTATATTACACAAATAATTGTGTAATATATATTGGGTCATCCCATAAATAACTTTTTCACTTATATGATCTAAACGTCGGAGGGGGACGGGATAAGCTGCATCAACTTGTTATAAAAGCAGGTAGCAATTTTACTTTGTCCTTATTCTTACTGCAAGTTTTGAAGAGTGCAGTTCGATTTTAACAGTTATTTTTTCAAAGCTATAATGGAAGTGACAAAGGAGCATATTAGGCATATTTTGCTTCATGAGTTCAATAAAGGCAACAACGCAATGGAAAGTGCGAAGAATATTAATGCAGTATATGGGGATCGACCATTAAGCGTAAAACAGTGACAACGTGGGTTCCAGAAATTCCGAGCCGGAAAGTGCAGCCTAGGAGATGAGCATCGTCCTGGAAGATATATAGAACACGACGAGGACGTCCTGCAAAACCCTGGTGGAATAAAGTCCCATAGTAACTGTTGAGGAAGTAGCAGAGAAGCTTGGATTTGATCATTCAACCATTCATTAACATCTGTGTGCCATCGGAAAAGTCAGTAAATTCAGTCAATGGGTTGCTCACAGACTTTCCGAGTCTAATTGCGCAGAGTATGAATGTGTACTCAACTTTCCTGACACGTCTCACGAATGAACTTATTTTGGACCGAATATTGACTGGTGACAAGAAATGGATTCTCTATAAAAATGTCAAGCAACGAAGACAGTGGTTAGGGAAAGGTGAAATACTGGCACACCAGGCCAAAGAAGGTCTTCACTCACGTAATGTATTGTTATCTGTTTGGTGGGATATAAAAGATTTTAAACTCAAATCAACTTTTAAATCCAAATCAAACGATAACAAAGGAGATCTACTGTGAACTGCCTGACCGGCTTAAGTTAGCGCTATAAGAAAAAAACGACCATTTTTCTTCCATCAGGAAAATGCTCGCCCACAAACATTCCAAAGGCTGAAGCATTTTGAATGGAAACGATGCCCCACCAGATTATCATTTATTCTGCAGTCTTCAAAATTACTTGGACAGAAAAAATGTGAATTTTGTAGACGTAGTCAGAACAGTACTGGAGAAGTATTTTTCATCACAGGCAAGGAAATTTTGGAAGAGGAGCCTTGCAATTCTTTTACATAGATGGAAGAGCATTGTAGACAATGAAGGGAGTATGTTTTAGATGAAAAAAAGAACTTTGTTTATCATATTTTGGAAAATGAAAGAAGTATAAAACCCGCATTGTTTATGGAACGACCTAATTATTGGGAACTAGAAAGCATTGAAGTTGTTTTAATCTTTTACTCCCCATGGCTATTATAAACTCTCTGAGATTTGGTGTAGTAACGAGGGTCATGTTCTGTTTCTACTGTTGCAAGTCTATAACTGCAGGAAAAAAAGCACGGGCATGAAGGACATTCCAGAAGGACAATGTTTTCGGTAGAAAAGAACGAGGATAACGGTTTGTGAGAGACTTACGAAGTTTGAAATAACAATGGTTGCAATTGGAGGAAAAGTGATTAGCGCGAGAGGCTCTGAGCGCTGGATGTAGAAGCCACGCATTGGCGCGGGACTAAGTTCATTATAGTGATGTCAGACAGACTTATGTGCCAGTCAGCTATCGAAATAAGCAATATTCTGGCGACACACATTTTCTGAGCTGAAATATGCACGAAAATATTTCAATTTCAATAAATTATGACATTACATAACATTGATTACATTTACTTAAGTGAGACATTTGGGAAATTGCTGCAGATGTTGATGTTAGCCTAATGAAAGGATTGAGTGAAGTGAAGTTAAAATTCGATTTGACATAAAATTGAGATAGTGTCCTGCCAGTTGAAAGTTGAAAATTACGTGCGCTAACGCAAATTTAGATCATGCCTAGAATTTAGTAAGCTATTAAGAGTTGATATAGTATTTGGGGAAACATCAAATGTAATATTAACTCATGTACTGACGAGACCTTTTCAGGGAAAGCTATCTCCAGGTTTCTCCAAGGAAAGTGCATGAATTACAATGATAGGAGGAAGAAATATTAGGACATAAAATTTATGGAACAGAATAAAATGCCGAGGAGTGCTAAGTAAAAATTAAACAAAAGCAAAAATAGACATATATCTTCCAATATGGATATAACAAATCCAATGCACAAGCGCTACACATATTGAATACATATTATTAAAGTATAAAGGAATATTCCTTCAACCACACAACTCTCACTATAAAAAAAGTCTTATAAATAACAAAAATGTTTTTGTAACATATCTACCTAAATAAAGAACACCTTTGATTATAACATAACTATCCAATCATGTATAAGTCAATGCCTTTCTTTCTATAATGTTGGAAGAGCAGGATTTTACGAAATGTTACAGCCTTTTGCAAAGAAGGTATCCTCAGTGTAATGAGGTTGCATATGGACAGAGTCATTCCAGCATTGGCATTCGTGTATTTTGTTTCCACTTCATAACACTACATTTTCTGGCAATTTATTTCATATTTCGCTGTATAATATCTTTGTTATTTCTAAAGTTGAAAACTACTTAGCCCCTTTCTGAGACCTAAACTTAACATATCAGTAAAGATAAACACTCGCAATAAGCAATCCTGTTGTAGATGATTCTGTTAAGTGCGATATTACATTTTACATATTTATTGCACTTTCAAAGAAAACACTTAATAGTTATTTAAAGAGACTGCAATTTCTTTGAATTTCTGTTTTGTACTTAAATGTGGCTGCCGGGCACATCAGTTTGGGAAGTCGATTAAATCGATCCCAATACTCAGCTGGGACATTTTTGTATCGACTTTGAAAGGGTGAAGGGCAATGTCGATTTGGGTGGCATCTGAACTCAGAATGTAAAGACTGACGAAAAGCTGCTTAGCATGTTTCCGACTTGACAACGATTCTGCTAGAAAAAATAAAGTTAATTTTTATTTATTACTAAGAGATTTTACAAAACGATTGGAAACGATATAGGACGATAAAATAAAATATAGGATCACATAAAAACGTACATACAGAAAATAAAAGAATTCAAACAAGAAATAATTCGCCAGATTCTGAGGAAATTCCAGAGGGATAATCTTGGAGATCTCACAGTTATTCTGATGGCTTTCCCTTTATCCACCTCCCTCTCTCAATCTACAGGCGTATACTCATATTAGGTCTTCAGTTCATTCTTACTAATCTTATCGACCTATCAAAATATTGCTGGAAGACAGCAATTCCCTCCACACACACACACACACACACACGCACACACACACACACACACACACACACACACACTTTCCTTTTCAAGAGAAACTTGAAAAATGATGAAGACTTAGACGAAGAAGAATATGTGTCTTTAACCATTTCAGCCTGCACTACCACAGAATCACTTTCCCTATGGCCGCCAGACATAAAAAATCGACTGTTTTTCCAGTACAAAGATAACCGGTGGGACGATTTTCACAATGGACTTGGGTGATAGCTGAATTCGTAAGGGAACTAAGGAGTCCTTCAGCAAGTAGGCTTCGCTTTTGAAGTAGACCTGCACACTCTGGAACCCCTTTGCACTAGTTATATAAACTCTATCTATTTCTTTCTGAAGTTGCTTTCCACCTGGCTTGTTTCCGCTTGTAGGCGTCGCATTTCTCAGGTACATAGCGTTACACTAATGTCTTTCCGGTAGCAAGATCAAAAACATCAGTTGGAATGGAAACTTGAGCTCGCTTTCCTCCCATTCCACCTCATAAAATGTTTCGATTGTCAAAGGCGTGTTACTTTTGTTGTTGTTGTTGGAATCATTACTGCTTATGCGTATGTTCTTGTTTTAAAAAATGTTATCCTTTATGTTATTGTTATCGTCATCATTACCATCACTGTTGTTATTTTTGGCATAGTTGTTATTGTTCTGTGCAAAAATTCGCTAATGAAATTGGTAGTGTTATGAGAAAAGTTTCCCTCTACCTCTTCGCTGAACCTGATTGTGGGCGTTACTGACGCCATACTTGGAAACGAGAAAATAAACGCAAGAATGAAAATAAAAATTTGCATGAATTGTGCGCAAAAGTGCACAACTTTGTAGTTCATCTCTACTTCGAGTGAATATAGGGTTCTGAGGAAAAGTCGATAACAGTAAATGAATTTTTCCCGACAAATTTCAACAAACTTTCTGGAGTCGATACAACCTATTACTACTACTACTACTACTACTACTACTACTACTACTACTACTACTACTACTACAAGCAAAAACAACGGAAACAACACTAATAACAACTATCCCTTTGTAATCTCTCGATTTCTTAGACTCCCATTGGGTTTCAGGCTACAATAAATATTCTGTTCAATACATATATTTGCTTGTCAATTGCATGACCATAACCAGTTGAGCATTTCCCTAAGTGACTACTGATATGTGCATCTCTCATCATGAACAAGAGAAGAGAAGGATTATTATATCCACGTGCTGAGAGGAATTCTTTTGGGTTTGAAAAATTTACCTCTAGAAACATGGGTGCTTTGTTCATCATCCTAGATAACTCTTAATCATGGACCTTTTGAGTGGGATGGGCTAGCGGTCCCGAAAAAAAATTCTATTGGGCCCCGCCTGCAAGATCATGCGATGTTAATCTTGATCTGAGGTCACCATGACGCGCACACTTTGCATTTCTATTTTCGATTATGCCTTCGAGTTTGTGGCCGTAAAAATAAGAGCATTGCAACAAACCTCAGCACATGCTCAAGGCACACAAAGCTGAGCTCGGTAGTGCAGTGAAAGCACGTGTTGAAAATAAGACTACTGTATAATAATAATAATAATAATAATAATAATAATAATAATAATAAAAATAATAATAATAATAATAAGAGAATAGCACCGGGCTGAATAACAACATGGATGTGCTACACCGGGCTCCCTATACAAAAACATATCTAATCCAATAACATCGATGGAATTAGCCAAAAGAACCGGTGGAAGATTTGAAGGAAGCGGTCTTTTAACGAAGATAATTTTTTTAAGAATATTTTTTATTCTTAAAAAATGAAATTTCACTGCAATACAAAGCACAGGACCTCCTATGCACGATGTCTCAATGAAACACGTGCGATCACACACGCAAAACCAACACCGGAAAGTTTACAAACTATATAAAAAAAAGAAATGGAACAAAATAGTAAGTACATATATTGAATAATTACGCATACACTTGAACGTGTACACAATGATATATACGTTTTGATACCCATAGAACTACACATGCATCTTAATGTTTACAGAACTACGTAAAAATCACAGGACACACTTACGGATACGAAAACACATATCACAAACGAAGCAAAACCAAAACTTTTTTTCTTTCTTCTTTGTTTATTTTCATTTTGTGAACAAATACAGACAGTGAACCATTCATAAGTTTAAAACGCCACACACACACAAAAATACACTATGCCTGGAGATAAATCTATCAACAAAAAAAATACAGATGAATACCGATCTGCTAGCCTTAAAAAACTACGCTACGAGCAATGTTTACATGCTGAGAACTCGGTGACGGTGTTGTCTCAAAAAACTGACCCTAAACAGACAAATCCGTCCCCGAATGTCAACGCCAAAGCTCGTCATGCCTCAATGATAACAAGGCAGATCACAAACCAGAGTGGTTATCGACCGAATCACAAAGGGCCACTCACTCGAAATAGATCTGCTAGCCTTAAGAAGCTACGTCACGAAAGCTCGGAGACGGTGTTGTCTCAAAAAACTTACCCTAAACAGACAGATCCGTCCCCTAGCGTCAACGTCGAAGCTTGTTATGCCTCACTGTTAATAAAACAAAATATAAACCGCAATGGTCATAGACCGGATTATAAAGGACCACTTACTCGGATAATGAACCAGATCCGAGACGAGAAATCTGCTACTGGTTCAAATCTTCCCGACACACAGGAGCTGGAAGTACCCCACAACCGGAATATTCCAACAGATGGCCATCCATGCTCGTCATCAAATAACCAAAAGAAAAAGAATGAAAAATGGTCTAGGGAAGATAATAAAGAAGTTCTTAGAGCCTTCTACCGTGCCATATATTTCCCTACAGATAAATCTAATACTGTACAAACCTACTTAAACTGGAGACAGAAACACCTTGCAGTAAGACCCTACATAGACAGTAATAAACTTGCCAACGTCAGAAGAAACATTATAAAAAAAAAATTACTAACTGAAGTAGAGATTGACCAAATTAAGCAAGCAGTAAAGGATAAAAAGAATGAAACTGCAGCTAAAGAAGATACTACAGAGGAAATAATTATAAACCAGCCCAAGGCTGATGAAAATACAGTAATAATTGAAAGAGTTAAGGTAACTGATAGGCAAAATAAAATACTCTCTGAACCAACCATAAACACTAAGGCAGGTGAAAATCAAATAGATGAAGGAAGTCATACAGAAATCGACGCAACAGAACTACATGATCTAAAAAATCAAATCATGATTGAATGGCTGAAAATTAAAGAAACTAGTATGAATGAACGCGACACTCTCCCCAAAATTCGCAATTCTAACCAAAACCTGAAAATAATTGGTAAAATCCGCCTTGCACTTAAGGATATAATTTCAGCTAATGATGTTGATATTACAGATCTCAACCACCTGTACTATGCATCCGCAAGAATCTCAACGATTCTATGTGGTGAAAAGATTAGAAAAAGACAACACTCCCACAAAAAGCCTTCTTGGCAAGAACGCATTCAACACCAAATTAAGCTGCTTAGATCTGACATAGAATGTTTGAAAAACCTTAAATTTGACAAGAGTATCAAACCTACAAAGACCCAAAAACTAAAGAAAAAATATAACATGAAAACCATAGTTGACATTGATGCCAACACACTCACGTCATATAAGTGAAAAAGTTATTTATGGGATGACCCAATATATATTACACAATTATTTGTGTAATATAGGAACTAATTGTACTTCACACTCACGTGATATCTATTGTCTGAAAACAATTTACTGAAAGCTATTTCGTTAAATAAAGGCTTGAGACACACACATTTATATATATACATACATACGTGTATACACACACTCATACATAAATACATACATACATACATACACACACACACACACACACACACACGTGTGTGTGTGTGTGTGTGTGTGTGTGCGTGTGTGTGTGTGTGTGTGTGTGTGTGTGTGTATGTGTGTGTGTGTGTGTTGAAACAAAGTCATCGTTATTCAACAATTCCAATTGTTTACCAAATTTTTCACGAAGTTTCTGATAAGGGATAGTTCATCTATTATTGTGGGAAGAAAAATATGCAAACAAACAAAAAAATTATTGTCCCAGGTCCCACTGAGGTAAGATGGGTATGTGCAAAAAAAAAAAAAAAAAGAGATGTTAAGCAACTGAAATTTTAATGGGGCAGTATCAAGTTCAATACTTTAGTCATTTTGGCGTGTTAAACTATATATTTCTTTATGGGATGACCCAATATATATTACACAATTATTTGTGTAATATAGGAACTAATTGTACTTCACACTCACGTGATATCTATTGTCTGAAAACAATTTACTGAAAGCTATTTCGTTAAATAAAGGCTTGAGACACACACATTTATATATATACATACATACGTGTATACACACACTCATACATAAATACATACATACATACATACACACAAGTGAAGTGAAGTTAAAATCCGATTTGACATAAAATTGAGATAGTGTCCTGCCAGTTGAAAGTTGAAAATTACGTGCGCTAACGCAAATTTAGATCATGCCTAGAATTTAGTAAGCTATTAAGAGTTGATATAGTATTTGGGGAAACATCAAATGTAATATTAACTCATGTACTGACGAGACCTTTTCAGGGAAAGCTATCTCCAGGTTTCTCCAAGGAAAGTGCATGAATTACAATGATAGGAGGAAGAAATATTAGGACATAAAATTTATGGAACAGAATAAAATGCCGAGGAGTGCTAAGTAAAAATTAAACAAAAGCAAAAATAGACATATATCTTCCAATATGGATATAACAAATCCAATGCACAAGCGCTACACATATTGAATACATATTATTAAAGTATAAAGGAATATTCCTTCAACCACACAACTCTCACTATAAAAAAAGTCTTATAAATAACAAAAATGTTTTTGTAACATATCTACCTAAATAAAGAACACCTTTGATTATAACATAACTATCCAATCATGTATAAGTCAATGCCTTTCTTTCTATAATGTTGGAAGAGCAGGATTTTACGAAATGTTACAGCCTTTTGCAAAGAAGGTATCCTCAGTGTAATGAGGTTGCATATGGACAGAGTCATTCCAGCATTGGCATTCGTGTATTTTGTTTCCACTTCATAACACTACATTTTCTGGCAATTTATTTCATATTTCGCTGTATAATATCTTTGTTATTTCTAAAGTTGAAAACTACTTAGCCCCTTTCTGAGACCTAAACTTAACATATCAGTAAAGATAAACACTCGCAATAAGCAATCCTGTTGTAGATGATTCTGTTAAGTGCGATATTACATTTTACATATTTATTGCACTTTCAAAGAAAACACTTAATAGTTATTTAAAGAGACTGCAATTTCTTTGAATTTCTGTTTTGTACTTAAATGTGGCTGCCGGGCACATCAGTTTGGGAAGTCGATTAAATCGATCCCAATACTCAGCTGGGACATTTTTGTATCGACTTTGAAAGGGTGAAGGGCAATGTCGATTTGGGTGGCATCTGAACTCAGAATGTAAAGACTGACGAAAAGCTGCTTAGCATGTTTCCGACTTGACAACGATTCTGCTAGAAAAAATAAAGTTAATTTTTATTTATTACTAAGAGATTTTACAAAACGATTGGAAACGATATAGGACGATAAAATAAAATATAGGATCACATAAAAACGTACATACAGAAAATAAAAGAATTCAAACAAGAAATAATTCGCCAGATTCTGAGGAAATTCCAGAGGGATAATCTTGGAGATCTCACAGTTATTCTGATGGCTTTCCCTTTATCCACCTCCCTCTCTCAATCTACAGGCGTATACTCATATTAGGTCTTCAGTTCATTCTTACTAATCTTATCGACCTATCAAAATATTGCTGGAAGACAGCAATTCCCTCCACACACACACACACACACACACGCACACACACACACACACACACACACACACACACTTTCCTTTTCAAGAGAAACTTGAAAAATGATGAAGACTTAGACGAAGAAGAATATGTGTCTTTAACCATTTCAGCCTGCACTACCACAGAATCACTTTCCCTATGGCCGCCAGACATAAAAAATCGACTGTTTTTCCAGTACAAAGATAACCGGTGGGACGATTTTCACAATGGACTTGGGTGATAGCTGAATTCGTAAGGGAACTAAGGAGTCCTTCAGCAAGTAGGCTTCGCTTTTGAAGTAGACCTGCACACTCTGGAACCCCTTTGCACTAGTTATATAAACTCTATCTATTTCTTTCTGAAGTTGCTTTCCACCTGGCTTGTTTCCGCTTGTAGGCGTCGCATTTCTCAGGTACATAGCGTTACACTAATGTCTTTCCGGTAGCAAGATCAAAAACATCAGTTGGAATGGAAACTTGAGCTCGCTTTCCTCCCATTCCACCTCATAAAATGTTTCGATTGTCAAAGGCGTGTTACTTTTGTTGTTGTTGTTGGAATCATTACTGCTTATGTGTATGTTCTTGTTTTAAAAAATGTTATCCTTTATGTTATTGTTATCGTCATCATTACCATCACTGTTGTTATTTTTGGCATAGTTGTTATTGTTCTGTGCAAAAATTCGCTAATGAAATTGGTAGTGTTATGAGAAAAGTTTCCCTCTACCTCTTCGCTGAACCTGATTGTGGGCGTTACTGACGCCATACTTGGAAACGAGAAAATAAACGCAAGAATGAAAATAAAAATTTGCATGAATTGTGCGCTAAAGTGCACAACTTTGTAGTTCATCTCTACTTCGAGTGAATATAGGGTTCTGAGGAAAAGTCGATAACAGTAAATGAATTTTTCCCGACAAATTTCAACAAACTTTCTGGAGTCGATACAACCTATTACTACTACTACTACTACTACTACTACTACTACTACTACTACTACTACTACTACTACTACTACAAGCAAAAACAACGGAAACAACACTAATAACAACTATCCCTTTGTAATCTCTCGATTTCTTAGACTCCCATTGGGTTTCAGGCTACAATAAATATTCTGTTCAATACATATATTTGCTTGTCAATTGCATGACCATAACCAGTTGAGCATTTCCCTAAGTGACTACTGATATGTGCATCTCTCATCATGAACAAGAGAAGAGAAGGATTATTATATCCACGTGCTGAGAGGAATTCTTTTGGGTTTGAAAAATTTACCTCTAGAAACATGGGTGCTTTGTTCATCATCCTAGATAACTCTTAATCATGGACCTTTTGAGTGGGATGGGCTAGCGGTCCCGAAAAAAAATTCTATTGGGCCCCGCCTGCAAGATCATGCGATGTTAATCTTGATCTGAGGTCACCATGACGCGCACACTTTGCATTTCTATTTTCGATTATGCCTTCGAGTTTGTGGCCGTAAAAATAAGAGCATTGCAACAAACCTCAGCACATGCTCAAGGCACACAAAGCTGAGCTCGGTAGTGCAGTGAAAGCACGTGTTGAAAATAAGACTACTGTATAATAATAATAATAATAATAATAATAATAATAATAATAATAAAAATAATAATAATAATAATAAGAGAATAGCACCGGGCTGAATAACAACATGGATGTGCTACACCGGGCTCCCTATACAAAAACATATCTAATCCAATAACATCGATGGAATTAGCCAAAAGAACCGGTGGAAGATTTGAAGGAAGCGGTCTTTTAACGAAGATAATTTTTTTAAGAATATTTTTTATTCTTAAAAAATGAAATTTCACTGCAATACAAAGCACAGGACCTCCTATGCACGATGTCTCAATGAAACACGTGCGATCACACACGCAAAACCAACACCGGAAAGTTTACAAACTATATAAAAAAAAGAAATGGAACAAAATAGTAAGTACATATATTGAATAATTACGCATACACTTGAACGTGTACACAATGATATATACGTTTTGATACCCATAGAACTACACATGCATCTTAATGTTTACAGAACTACGTAAAAATCACAGGACACACTTACGGATACGAAAACACATATCACAAACGAAGCAAAACCAAAACTTTTTTTCTTTCTTCTTTGTTTATTTTCATTTTGTGAACAAATACAGACAGTGAACCATTCATAAGTTTAAAACGCCACACACACACAAAAATACACTATGCCTGGAGATAAATCTATCAACAAAAAAAATACAGATGAATACCGATCTGCTAGCCTTAAAAAACTACGCTACGAGCAATGTTTACATGCTGAGAACTCGGTGACGGTGTTGTCTCAAAAAACTGACCCTAAACAGACAAATCCGTCCCCGAATGTCAACGCCAAAGCTCGTCATGCCTCAATGATAACAAGGCAGATCACAAACCAGAGTGGTTATCGACCGAATCACAAAGGGCCACTCACTCGAAATAGATCTGCTAGCCTTAAGAAGCTACGTCACGAAAGCTCGGAGACGGTGTTGTCTCAAAAAACTTACCCTAAACAGACAGATCCGTCCCCTAGCGTCAACGTCGAAGCTTGTTATGCCTCACTGTTAATAAAACAAAATATAAACCGCAATGGTCATAGACCGGATTATAAAGGACCACTTACTCGGATAATGAACCAGATCCGAGACGAGAAATCTGCTACTGGTTCAAATCTTCCCGACACACAGGAGCTGGAAGTACCCCACAACCGGAATATTCCAACAGATGGCCATCCATGCTCGTCATCAAATAACCAAAAGAAAAAGAATGAAAAATGGTCTAGGGAAGATAATAAAGAAGTTCTTAGAGCCTTCTACCGTGCCATATATTTCCCTACAGATAAATCTAATACTGTACAAACCTACTTAAACTGGAGACAGAAACACCTTGCAGTAAGACCCTACATAGACAGTAATAAACTTGCCAACGTCAGAAGAAACATTATAAAAAAAAAATTACTAACTGAAGTAGAGATTGACCAAATTAAGCAAGCAGTAAAGGATAAAAAGAATGAAACTGCAGCTAAAGAAGATACTACAGAGGAAATAATTATAAACCAGCCCAAGGCTGATGAAAATACAGTAATAATTGAAAGAGTTAAGGTAACTGATAGGCAAAATAAAATACTCTCTGAACCAACCATAAACACTAAGGCAGGTGAAAATCAAATAGATGAAGGAAGTCATACAGAAATCGACGCAACAGAACTACATGATCTAAAAAATCAAATCATGATTGAATGGCTGAAAATTAAAGAAACTAGTATGAATGAACGCGACACTCTCCCCAAAATTCGCAATTCTAACCAAAACCTGAAAATAATTGGTAAAATCCGCCTTGCACTTAAGGATATAATTTCAGCTAATGATGTTGATATTACAGATCTCAACCACCTGTACTATGCATCCGCAAGAATCTCAACGATTCTATGTGGTGAAAAGATTAGAAAAAGACAACACTCCCACAAAAAGCCTTCTTGGCAAGAACGCATTCAACACCAAATTAAGCTGCTTAGATCTGACATAGAATGTTTGAAAAACCTTAAATTTGACAAGAGTATCAAACCTACAAAGACCCAAAAACTAAAGAAAAAATATAACATGAAAACCATAGTTGACATTGATGCCACCATAGAAACCATCAAGCAAAAGGTATGTGCTAAAGCTGCCCGCATAGCAAGGTATGAAAAGCGTGTTAAATTCTTCCGAGATAATAACATGTTCAAAAATAACCCCAAAAATTTCTACAGGAAGATAGGGAAAACACCAGTAACAATAAAGTCTGTCCCATCAAAAGAAGAAGTGCAAGAATTTTGGAATAAAATCTGGGCAGAAGATAAAACACACAATGAAAAGGCCCCTTGGATTGATAGAATAGCTACAGACCTAGACTCCTTAGAGGAGCAAAAGTGGGAGGGGGTCAGGGTAGAAGATATAAGATCTGCTCTCAGGAGGTCAAGCAAATGGAAGTCTCCAGGAAAGGATAAAATTCCTAACTTCTGGTTGAATGCCTTCCCAGAAAGCCATGAACTGCTAACAAAACTTTACAACGATGTTTTGCAAAATCCTAGTTTGATGCCCTCTTGGCTAGTTAATGGTTTAACATTCCTGCTTCCAAAAAATGAGGAAACAAACGAACCAAAAAATTATCGCCCCATAACCTGCTTAACAACAATGTATAAGACGCTAACATCTGTCCTAACCGAGTACACCTATAGTTTTTTAATAGAAAGTAGCATATTCCCTAATGAGCAAAAGGGATGTAAACGTGGATCTTATGGTTGTAAAGATCAGCTACTCATCAATAAGATGATCTTAGAAGATTGTCACAAGCGACACAAAAACTTGTCAATAGCCTGGATAGACTATAAAAAGGCCTTTGATAGCCTACCACATAGCTGGATTAGGAAATGTCTGGAAATGTATAAAATAGCTCCTACTCTGCGAAACTTTTTATCTGTAAGTATGAGATCATGGAGAACCACACTGATGTTGAACAATGACAATGAATCTCTAAATGCTGGAGATGTAAGAATTTCATGTGGCATTTTCCAGGGTGACTCACTATCACCACTCCTCTTCTGTCTAGCCCTAATACCGCTCTCAAAATTGCTCAATGATGCACAGTATGGTTATAAAATATTTGATAAAAATATAAATCATCTCATTTACATGGATGATTTAAAGCTCTTTGCAAAAAATGACCAACAACTCAAAGGCCTACTAGCGATTGTTAAACAATTCAGTGATGACATCAGGATGCAATTTGGCCTTGATAAATGTGCAAAAGCTATCTTTATCAAAGGAAAAATGACAAATACATCTAATGTGAACCTTGACCAGCAAAATGTCATAAAAGAGTTAGAACCAGCGGAGAGCTACAAATACCTAGGGGTAATTGAAGGGGACAATATCAAGCACTCAGTGATGAGGGAAAGGATCAGAAGAGAATGTTATCGCAGGGTGAGAGCAATACTGAAGACAGAGCTGAACGCGAGAAACAGGATCGAAGCGATCAATGCTCTAGCCATACCAGTCGTGACTTACAGTTTCAACATCGTTAACTGGTCAATTACTGAAATATGTAATGTTGACAGAAAAATACGAAAACTGTTGACAATGCATAGAATGCACCACCCTAAGGCAGATATAGAACGTCTTTATCTGCCAAGAAAAGAGGGAGGTCGAGGACTACTACAGCTGGCATTATCAATGAAGGTAGCCACAATTGGCCTAGACACCTATATGAAAAACTCTGAGGACTGGATGCTAAAACTTGTCTTAAAATATGAAAGCAAGAAAGCATCTTACTCAGTAACAAAACAGGCAAAGGAATATCTAAGTGAATTCCAATTGCAACAAATTCAAGAATTAGACGAACTAGAAACACCTACAGAAAAAGCTAAGCGCTTGAAAACCCGTGCTAAAATTGCTGCCTTAGCTATTATGACTGAAAAATGGCATGGAAAACCTCTCAATGGCAAATACCCAAAGAGAGCGAATAATGCAGATATTGACAAAGCCCTTACCCACCAATGGTTAATGGCCTCTGGATTGAAATCAGAAACAGAGGGGTTTATCATAGCAGCCCAAGATCAATGCCTACCTACAAAGAACTACCAGGCCAACATATTAAAGAACGGCAGCTCCCCATTATGTCGTATATGCCAACAACAAAATGAGACCATCGATCATGTTGTCTCCATGTGCAGTCTGCTTGCGCCTACAGAGTATCTCAACAGGCATGATAGAGCTGCACAATATATTCACTGGGTAATATGCAAAAACCTGGACTTGCCCCATGATAAAAACTGGTGGGAACACAAACCACCCCCAGTACTTGAAAATGATCACATTGCACTCCTCTGGAACTTCACCATTCAAACTGACAGAAAGATAGACGCAAATAGGCCAGACATCATACTGAAAGACTTCAGACAAAAATCATGCCTCCTCATTGATATGACTGTCCCAATTGATATAAACGTATCTGTCAAGACCTACCAAAAACTGAGCAAATATAAAGATCTTGAAATAGAAATTAGCAAAATGTGGAATCTGAAGACGAAAACAATACCTATTGTCATAGGTGCCCTGGGAATGACAGCGAAACGGGCTGATTACTACCTAGCTCAGATACCAGGAAACCCCAAAATGGCTGAAGTCCAAAAGATAGTGCTCATGGGAACTGCCCATATCCTACGTAAAATACTGTCTATGTGATCTCAAATTTTAAAGCAAACATAATTTTCTTATGGTTTCTTAAACATTCACTTGAACAAAACTGTACAAATCCAAATATATGGTACCCTAGGCATAACACCTACATGAACTTCTAACTTGTTGTCTCTTGAGGTCTCTGGGTGAGACTTGGATCCAACTTGTACAAATGCAAAACAAAAGTCAAACATAAAATAATAATAATAATAATAAATGCCAGAAACATAATTTCGGCAATGAACTAGCACGCAGTCGCAGTAGTTCGGTATGGCACTGGAGTCCTTAAGTGGAAAAGGAGGAGATAAAGGAGGGTCAGGAAATCAAGAAAGATCCTAACGTTGCATGAAGACCATCATCCAAGTGCAAACACTGATCGCCTATACTTGAAGAGAGGACTGACAAGTGTGGAAGACAGTGTACGTATCGAAATCGAGAGCTTAATGAGATAGCTAATCCAAAGTAAGGAAACCTTGTTAGTGTCAGTTAGGAACGAGGGAGTGGTGAAAGCAGAGAAAACAGGAACAACGAAGGAAGAAGTGCAAAAAGCACACGAAGAAGAATTATGCAACAAGGGAATACACAATCAATTCCATATAGCCACAAGAGAAGTTGCTGAAAAAATATTGACTGAAGAGAGGAATACTTAAAAATGAGATTGAAAGCACTGTACTGGCAGCGCAAAACAAAGCTTTGGTCACGAACTGCCGGAGTCAACCTTTGGAATGAGCAAGTATCTCTGCAGTGTCGCATCTGTAACTGACTGAATGAAACCATTGCCCATATCACGAACGAATGCCCTAGACTTGCCCAAAACAACTACAAATTGCGGTGACATGATCAGGTAGCGAAAGTGCTACATTGGAAACTGTACGAAAAGTGGGGGCTAGAGAGAGGGAAGACGTTGTATCAGCACAAGCCGCAGAGAGTAGTGGAGTCGGAGACTAGAAAATCCTCTGCAATTTCCGAATCTAAATAGATCAAGTGCTAGTGCATAATAGATCGGACCCAGTGGTAGTCGACAAGATACGCCACATATGTTATATAGTTGATGTTATATGCATCTTTGACCCACGAATAGGCAAGAAGGAAAACGAAAGATAGATAAATACAACCCTTTTAAGTACGAAATAGCCTGACTATGGAAAATGAAGAAGGGGAAGACAGTGCCAATTATTGTTGGGTCGTTGGGAACAATATCGGAAGACATCGAGAGGAATATCAAACAAATTAGAATAGAGTGCCCAGTAGAACTGTTACAAAAAATTTGCTTCCTTGGCACAACCAGAATAATCAGATAAGTATTAGCTGAAAAGAACGGACTGCATGGTACCGTAGGCTGCAGGTACAAGCCCGCTATTCATGCAAGACTCTAGGAGTTCTAACAAAATCTGTGATAAAAAGAAATAATAATAATTGTTTCAAATTTTGTACAATGCCAGTAATCTCAAGGGAGGGGCTCACTCCCCACTGTTTAACTGGTACTTATTTCAACGACCCCAAAAACGATGAAAAGCGAAGTCGACTTTGGTAGAATTTGAACTAGTTTCTCTCGCCAATCTAAACCGAATAATAATACTGACAACAAAAACTGTTGATGGTGAAGATGAGGAGAAGGGGAGGAAGAAGAGGAGAAGAGGAGGAGAGGGAGAGAGGAAGTGGAGAGGAAGTGGAGAGGAAGAGAGGAAGAGGAGAGGGAGAGAGGAAGAAGAGAGGGAGAGAGGAAGAGGAGAGGAGGAGGTGGAGGATTGTGCTGATGCTAGCGGTTGGTGGATATAAAGGCGCAAACAAACGCTAGAACTATTCCACTAATATGAAATATAGGGGTGCGTACGTGAAGGGAGATTTTGCTACCAATAAAATTCAAGGGTAAACCTTTGTGAGAATCAGTTGCCATATTGATAAAGATAACGGCAAAGATAATATACATGTAGGCGCTAGGCGTTTGAAATTCATTCCTCCAGAATTTGATAAAGAGGTTTGAGAGCATATAAACATAGATCAAATCTTATAACAGTTACTCTCGAGCTCTTAATGGATTGAAAAGTCAATAATACAGAGTTTACTTAGAACGAGTGGACTAATAAAATATAATTAAATTTTCATGATTAAGTATTACGTAAACAAATAGATTATAAGTCAGCTAAATAACGAGTTAGTTTAATTAAAACTGCTGTGTCGAAACGTAGAGTGTTAATGTAACCGATTGACGGACAAGTTTCCATCCAACCATCCATTCATCCATCCATACATACATAATACATGCATACATATAACATACGTTTGTGTGAATATATGTGTTTATATATATATATTTATTTATATATGTGTGTATATATATACATACATACATATATATATATATATATATATATATATATATATATATAACATGACGAGTTTTTGCCAACCTAATGTAGCAGTCCCATATTAAGGTGAATGCTACTGTTGTTCAGCCCCAGGAGACATCGTCTCCAGCTGGCTATACGACACACGATCTGATTAGCACCCCGACCGACATATACATTCATATATATATATGCTGAGGCCCCCTTCGGTCATCACTTACCATGGGATTGCACCTAGAAAGTTACCCTCCCAGGCACAAGTCCAGACAAGCAGTCGCCCATACATACCAGCCTCCCCTCTCCACGCCACCAGTGTTATCCGAGAGAAAGGCAAAGGCCGATATATCTTGGCACCTGTGACGTCGCAACTCATTTCTACAGCTGAGTGAACTGGAGCAACGTGAAATAAAGTGTCTTGCTGAAGAGCACAACACGCAGTCCGTTCCGGGTTTCGAACTCACAACCTCACGATCGTAAGCTCAACGCTCTAACCACTGAGCCATGCGCCTTCACACACATACACACACGCACACACACACACACATATATATATATACATTACTTTAGAGTGCGGTCATATTTTGGTACTGTCTTCTGTTTAGTCTAAAAATGTAGTGCTCAAAGTATTTAAAATTAAACTCCGAATGCTTCTTCCGGGCACGAATGCCTGTTAGAGAAATGTAAATCTAACTGCTATGGGAGTAGTAGGGGGGATGAACACAGCCTTCACATAAATATATTTACATAGTGTACTAAAGAATACAGAATATAAGTACAGACAAAATAAATAGATATGTAATTTCAAAACTCACATCTGTTCAGAAAACCCGGATCTACGTAATAATCCCGAGAATCATAAGTTACACATGAAATGTGGGGAAATCATTCGGTATATAACAGGTTACCAGTCATCTGAAACTATTACATTGTCCGACTCCCTTCACAAAGAAAAGATTGGCAAATATGGTTGATATAGTTGCGCAAGCAAGCATAAACCGTTAAAGGGTGAGGGGAAGCAGAATAAGATAAGAAGATATGCAATTTCAAATTTCGATATCTTCGCTGTTTCCGCTCTTTACCTGTACTCAAACATTCCTATTCGCTAATATCTCCCTCTAGTCTGTAGCCATCTTATGCGCAAGCCAGTAGGCTCCACATTAATCACAGCTCACTGCTTACTGTAACGGCTACCTCTGGAATTTCAACCCTAGCTGCTGTTTCGTGGCGCATTATTTTGAAAATGCTCATTAAAGATATTGATAACATACATTTCAGCGTTCTAGAAGAGGTTGTAAATGCAATGGGCATTGTTCCCTCTACCAGAGCTGGCAAGTCGCAAAACAGCATCCTTTGCATACTTCTATTCACAGACATACATACATTATATAACTACATCTGTTTTCTGTGGTTTTATTGTTAAATATATTCCTTACAATTTGTCTATGTTTAGAGAGGCTAAAATGTGACTAGAGTGTGACAACTATGAAGTGTGTTATTCCATTGAGTAGATTTCCTTTCAAAGCTTTCATCTGAAGAAACTCATAGACTTCTGAATATTATTAACGTTGCAGAATGCCCTGATCAGTAACCTTTATATGTTGATGTTTCAATGCGGTGTAAGTTCATATGGCGTTAAAGCCAATGAGAGTGGATTGAAGCAAATGTTGTTAACGAAGATTAAAAGATAGGAAGACATTAACAAGGAAAACCAATCAACGAAATAAGAATGAAAGATTAAGAAAAGATTTAATGTTTTGATTTTCACTACAAGAGAAACAATTTATGATTAGGGACCAGTTGCAATGTAACGAAACCTAATATGTAATATGTTAATTAAACCGACGATGTAAGATACATAAAAGTAGAAATTGTTTAGTGGGCAATTTCATTAAAAACTGTCAAGCAGTACAAACATTAGGAGTGGAATAATCGGAGAAGAAAATGCATAATGGTATATAATTATAACCATATACCTTCTGATTTCAAATACTTTCGGGGACGCCTTTTTTTATCAGTCTTCCGTGATCGAGAAAAATTAAAATAGCGCAATTACATGTTAATATGTTCAACTATATCTGTCCCAGATGTGGACATTTATGTTCTGAGATCACATCCTATAGAAGTCGAATTAGGTTTTCATCAATACTAATTTATATATATATATATATATATATATATATATATATATATATATATGGAAAATACGCAGAAACAACGTAAATGTATAACTTTGATAATATTGATAGATTTAGCATTTAGCTTCTTCAAACTGAACAATCAGGTAATCATGCGAAAATAAAGATAAAAAAAAAGCTCTTAAAAATAGTAAATGTTGAGAAGTGATCTTGTCTTTAAGACGTGTTGAAAAAGAAAAACAGCTGTTCTGATAAGTTTATATATGTATATGCGCATACGTACGTACACACACACGTGTTGGTTGTTTACGTCCTATAAGCTAGGGTTTCGGCAAAATGGACCGATGGAATAACTACCAGGTTTTAAAAAAAAAGTTCTTGACTCGATTCATTTGACTGAAACTTCTTCAAAGCTGTGCCCCATCTTGGTCGCAGTCTAATGACCGGAACAAATGAAAAAACAATTAACGATAAGTATAACAGTCAACCCCATAATGAAACAATTGTAGAGAACTACTGGCTTCGTATCAGTTAGTTATGATTTTATTTAATAAGTACTTAATATTTATCTGTAATTTAATTTCTTTAAATGTATAGGCTAAATACACATAAAGTAAAGAAAACTTACCTTCTCGAATCATGCCAATTCATAAGAGCCGGTTTTCCGGCGTATAAATTCGCCATCTGGACAGACATCGCTCCGTCCCGAAATTACTCACTGTTGCCAGCTGAGTGGACTGAAGCAACAAGAAATGAAGTGTTTTGCTCAGGAACACAACACGTTGCCTTGTTCAAAAATGGAACCTACAATCTTACGTTCACGGGTCCACACCCTAGCCACTACGCCACATGCCTCTACTTGAATATACATAAGTGTCATTTATTATTTTCTTTAAATCCATGTGCAAATTGCGCCAAAATATATTTACTTCAAAATACCCGGTAGTACAACGAAAATATATTAGGAATTTCTAAAGCATTAACATGACATTTAAAAATAGAAATTTGTGGACCAGTTACTTTGCAAACATCGAAGCAAATTTGAACTCAGTTTCGCAACGTAATTAAACACTTCAAATATACAATGATGGCGCCGTTTACGGTAAAGAGATATTTATATGACGTAGTAACAATTTACAGCTTAATAAAATGGACCATTTCTAAGTTAAGCGTCTCTTCTAGACTCGAAATAACACCTGTGACTCAATAAATTGAATTCTTATCTTTTCTCCATTAAAATATCGCCTTAGAAATCTGCCTTTTAAAACATACACAAACACACACAGAGGTAATTTCATATATATATATATATATATATATATATATATATATATATATATATATATATATATATATATATATATATATACACACACAATATGCAATAACACACACATACAGACGAACAAATGATTCTGTTTGTATGTTGATCATCATTGTGTCTCATCGCTTTGTTGTTTTTGTTCGGTCCTCCTCACGGTTTTTGTATGCGCGCACTTACCCATACATATGCATATATATATATATGTGTGTGTGTGTGTGTGTGTGTGTGTGTGTGTGTATGTGTGGTGTGTGTGTGTGTTCGTGCGTGTGTGTGTGTTTGTGCATTTGTGTGTATGTGTGAGTGTGTACATTTGGTACACACACACACATACACACACACACTCACACACATACACACACACACACACACACACACACACACACACACACACACATATATATCATAATATTTTATTCTCCGATTTGAAGCGACAACTTTGTAAATACAAACAAATGGTTGAAAAGTGATGAGCTCATCCTTTTTCAGTCATTTGTTTGTATTTTAAAAAATGTGGCTTCAAATCGGAGAATAAAATATTATTTTGATATATTATTATTCAGTTATTATACTATGAGCCTTCCATAATAGCTTTCTCTCCGTAACTTACAAAGCCTTTCGCATTCGTTTACAAGTTTTATATAAACTTTTTAAAAAACATTTTGTTCATTTCATCGCTTCCAGCCCATGTCTATGTGATAAATATAGTAGTTTTAGAGCCATCTGAATTATTTTGGTTATTTACACGTGGCTGAGACGAACGAATTAGATTTAACTTGTATATTTGTCTGAGCATTTGTATATGCATTGTGTATGCATTGTTTTCATATGTTATGTATAAATATTCATAATTATGTACTTTCGGTTTTGTCATATTGAAGACGGTAAAGTGATAGTGCATCACTACACCAGAAATCGATCTACGGCTAAGCATTTTTAAGATGCTTAGCCGTAATATATATATATATATATATATATATATATATATATATATATATATATATATATACATATATATATATATATATATGCAGACATGCATGCGGATATAGGTACATAAGTATGCGGGCCTATATAATAATGCATATACACATTTATATGTATTTGTGTGCGCGCGTGTGTATATCTATATACATATCTTTCTTCCTCTCTCTGATTCACCAGCCCCCACTATCACTTTAGCTAGTACAATAATACCTACGTCTATTTTTAGAAACTTGACCATTATATCCTTTTTGGCGTCTACAACTCATTTTAGTACCATTTCTTTACCTATCTCTCCGCCTTAGTGCTTTTCAAACATATCCCCCCACCGCCCATTTCTCACATATACCTTCCTTACATTTATATCCCTTCCTTCTATCCCCTATTCCTTTTATCCTGATAGCTCTCCTCTCCCATTCCACTCACAATATCTTGACCACTATCTAGCACTCCTTTTAAGATTTTTATTCCTCTTACTTTCTTTCTTTCTTTCTTTCTTTCTTTCTTTCTTTCTTTCTTCCTTTCTTTCTTTCTTTCTTTCTCCTTTCCTCCCCCATTCCTTTTGACTAACACCATTCTCTTCCTCTATTTACTTATCACTATCAGTACACTCTCAAAATTTCATTCACACCACAAGATCCCTTTGAATGAACAGCACATGGAATTTATGTCTCCAAACTATCCACTAGCAATAACAAATATGAACTCCTTCCGGAATCTACATAACATGGATAATAAGCATTTCTACCCATTCTGCACAGTACTTTCCTTGGTTAATGCAACTGTAACTGTAACATCCTACATATATTTTTACTTTTATTTTTATTCTCCTATTTCCCTTTATACTTCCTATATCCATCCTTTTATTTTCTTATTTCTCTCTAGCTAATTCTCTCATATCGTCTCTGATGAATTATATGTAATTATACATAATTTAATTTCTTTAATGTATAGGCTAAATACACATAAAGTAAGGAACATGGTGTAATTTGTTCTCAGATCTTGTTCCTGGGCGCTGCAATTATTATTATTATTATTATTATTATTATTATTATTATTATTATTATTATTATTATTATTATTATTATTATTATTATTATTATTATTAAGGCGGTGACCTGACAGAACGTTTAGCACCCCGGGCAAAATTATTAGCGGAATTTCGTCCATCTTTACGTTCTGAGTTGAAGTTCTATCGAGGCCGGCTTTTGTCGGTATAGTTCATTCCATGAAAAATGTCTATAGTTAAGCATGTGATGTTTCTGACCAAACTAAGCAGAACAGACTGAAACGAAAAATCCACAGGTGTCTTGGAATCCTTCACGTAATAAAGCAGTTTGTATAAATAGAAGCTGAGCTCCAAGAAACCAAACCTTGTATCTTCGAAAACAAATGATACATAATCCAACGTTGTCAGACGTATATAGCAGGCCAGATGATAGCAACGTAGGTTTTCATTTAGGAGTAAGCAAGAAAATCAACCATTCAACCAAAACCTTAATTCTAAAAGAGACTCATTATTCTTTACCATCACTGCATCATAAACACACAGATACTATGGTGATGTCCATCTCTTCTCAAAATGCCAATGGCCGATCTTTGTGGGCACTTATTTTTAATTCTGATGAGTCACTCACATGTTACCCTACAAACTTGGTGAAGTTTGACCACCTCGTCTCCTTCTGCCTAACATGGTATTGGTTATGTGCTACCAGTAGCAATATAATTAGTGAAAAAATATAATTCGGTTATATAAATCATTATTTCCTTAGCATACGAAATTTATTGCCGCAACATCCCATATTGTAAACACAAGTATCAGCGCTCCTTCTCTCTTTTATTAAAATCAGAACCAGTAATTGGTTACGGTCAATTGATATTGAAACAAAAATTAAATAAACATGAAATAAGAAAAGTATTAATATAAATATATTTGAATATCTAATTAGGAAAGAGGAAGGACGAAGAAATGATCAGAGAATGAAGTGCATGAAGACCATGGTGAAGAACAAAGAATGAACAAAAACGAATATGACGAACAAGAATTAAAGCGAAATAGAAAAGAAGAAAAGGAAAAAGAATACGATGAAAGATACTAAGAAGAAAAGAAAAAAAACAATAAGTAGAAAAGCTGAAGTGAAAAAGAATACAAGAATGAGAAGCACAAAACTGAAACAGAAGAAAATTATTAAGCAGAAGAAAGAGAAAATATAAAGATGATGATGATGATAATGATAATGATGATGATGATGATGAAGATGACGATGACGACAACGGTGATGATGATAATGATGAAGAAGAAAGAAAGAAAAGTAGTAGCCGAATATGCAAAATACTAAACAATAGTTGAAAAGTAATTGTGAGAGTGAATCTAAAAGAGAACAATAATTGATAAGAATATTTCTTAGATTTTGCGAGAAAAATATTGTTTTTGTTATTTGTAAATCATAAATGGCGTGAGAAACAAAGAAATTTAATAATGAAACTTAATTTTCTGAAGGCTATTTTGACAGAACCTAATTGTGCGGAAGTATTTTTCAATTTTGTGATTAATCACCTAATTGTTTCGTTTCAACTTAGCTGATGCTGTTTACAGCTTGGCATTCTCTTGCTCAATCGTTAGTGATTCAACAAAATACACTGTTTGATTAATTATTCGCTCTTAGTTATTCCTAAATAATTGTTTATTAATAAATATTTGCCAGTAATTATTCTTTAATCATCATCCCATACTTTCTGATTGTAAGATTAAATATGTGTGAGAGAACTGCCTCAATAGTGACATTTCAAATTCCAATCTTATTTTTCTCTTTGTTTATGCATTCATCCCACCCTCAGAGAACGGACTTTAAATACAGTCTCATTAATCTACCGAGGAATGAGTATATGACTTGGTTAATTTCGTATAGCTCTGCAACTCATGGTATTGCTACAATATTCTTCGTAATTTTTATATGATTAATTTTGCTTTGGAGCTTGATTTTTTTTTTATTCGTCAATTATGGAAGAAGAATCATCCACAATATTTAACATTGCAAATAGTTGTGATATCGATTAGGTTAATTTACACATTATCGATAGCACATGACAAGGATATAATTTTAAACGTCTAAGTTCCTCACGAGAAGATTTGTTTGTGTAACGGAGAAACGTGTTTCATGTGAAATGTAAACATTAGTAATAATAAGGATGACAGCGGGGGCAGAGACAAGAGTGGAAATTACTGGCTCAAATGAAGGAAATAACAAGTGTGAAAACAGAGCACGAGACGGCTAATCATTTTCATATATTGGACAGTGGTAGTTAGCTAGTTAAGAACCACCATCCCCGATATACAAACTAAATTTTAAAATGAATCTCCTTCGCGTTTAGTTGAAGGCCAACAACTCATAAGAGTTGAAATAATTCCCTACCTTGAAGTGCAAGCTAAGTAATTATGATACAGTTTTGGTGATTGTTAGCATTTTTGTGGCTCGGACTATCTTCGTAAATTAAACGTTCAGTGAGATGTAAGGTCGCACATAATCTGCACTGGCGTTTATATCTTGTAGAGAACCTTATATTCTCAAATCAAAGAAATAAGAATATGAGAAACAGAAAATATATTATTATGCAAACTTTATTTCATAAAATGGTTTAATGGAAGTAAATGATTTCTGTATATTTACGGGGCGGTTGAAGAGCATTAAACTGAATTTCTATGCATACGTCTGCTATACTAACAGGTCACTCGTAAAATACAATTATTATTAAATGCATTAGACACAATGCAATAATCAAACCACTTTTTGATTTACGCGTACAATGAATATTAATTATTGAACTATTGATAAAGGTTATTAAATGAACGAAGAACCATTGATTTTCGTCAGAGGTTGTGCAATCAGAATGAAGATTTGTGAATTATAGTTTTACAATGTAGCTTTAATTTTAAATGTCAAGATTCATAGAAAAGAGCTATTCAATATCGAATTAATACACAGTATAATATTATGAGTAATTCTTTGATTTAAATCACATGATTTAGCTGAGTCATCTTAAAAATAGTATATATTTTATCTTAATCTATATAAAATATGTACCAGCTGAATACTGAGGTTGATGAAGTCGAATTTCAGCACTTCGCCTGAAATTTCTGGCCTTGCGCTAAAATTTGAAATCAATTTATATATCAGATAAAATAACTAGCACCGCTCCCGGACAGAAATGCTAATATTATAATTCTAAATTCAGAATGTAAAAATAGAAAATTAGTGATGAAGCATTTATATTCTACCATCGTAATTAGTTTGATAAAAGATCTGATAATTTAGAAAAGTCTTGTGACTACAAATATTCACAATCAATTTTGAATCATGTTTAGGATTATTTACATTATTTACATTTGATGGATATTTGTCCTCATCTTGTTTGTTATTAACACAATGTTTCGGCTGATGTACTCTTCAGCCTTCATCTAGTGTTCTGGGGTATTTCGAACCTGGGTTCGAAATAATTATTCCGATTATTATTATTATTATTATTCAGTTCACTGCTTGGAATCGAACTCGGAATCTTGGGGTTAGTAACCCGCGCTCTTAACCGCTACGCCATATGCCGGTTGGCAATTATGGAGTGAATTTTAGGGTTTATAAATCTAATATTTCCCTATCCTTCCTTAACACTGGTTCCCATATGCTACTCATATCTGCACTAGGTCTGCTTAGGAGGTTATTATGTCCTAGGATATGTGCTGCCTCTTTTAGTTTTCTTATTTTCCAGTGGTGTTCTCTGTCTATTATTTTAACTTCATCCCACAGGGGGAGATGGTCTCCGTTTTTCCATACATGATCAACTATACCCGATTTATCAATATCTCCTCGTGTTGCAGCTTTGCGATATTCCTATACCCTTATTTTGAGGGGACGACATGTTTCACCTTTGTATAACCTTTCACAGTTGCATGGGATGGAGTACACGGAATCTTTGGTCATATTCTCTTCTATTGGTGGTTTTACTCGAAGGAGATATTTGCGAGGTGTTGTATTACTCTTGAATACTGTCCTGATGTCATATGGACCGCATATATTTTGTATCTTTTCCGAGAGGCCTTTCACTTAGGGTAGACAGACTGTGGTCAGTTTATGGGTTTCATCCTCTCTTCCTTTCACAATTGGAGTGAATAGTATGTCTTGGAGGTAGTTGTTGCTCAATAGAGTGTTACTTGGCTTGATCATTTCTTCGTGGTGTGAATCAGGATCGCTACTTATATTCTTTGTTCGATGTTTTAGGCACTGAACAATCCCTCTCTTTAAACTGTATGGACGGTGGAAATTGAAGTTGAGGTATCGTGCGGGGAAGGTTGGCTTGCGGTATACGGATGTCCTGGGTCCAACTTGGTGCGTGTTAGTAATACGTCCAGGAATGCTAACTTATTGTCTTTCTACTTTTCCATTGTCAACTGTATGGATGACTTTCATTGAGTTCACATGATCTAACAGTACTTGGACATCTTCCTGCTGGGGCCAGAGTATAAAGGTGTCATCAACATATCGCAGCCATAAGGTTGGTTTTAGTAGTGTTGATCCTAAAGCCAGATTCTCAAAGTATTCCATGTATATATTGGGTATTATCGGTGATGATGGCGAACTCATAGCTAAACCCTCTACTGTCGTAATATATCAGTGTCTTTTCTGAAGTAGGTAGTTTCTACACAGAAGGTCAATACTTCCATCAAGTTTCCTATTGGTATACTAGTGCGTTCTTTCAGATAGGCGTCTGTCACCAGTTTTTCTTGAATCACTGAGAGTGCTTCATCAGATGGGACTTTAGTGAACAGGCTTATCACATCTAGTCTCACCATCTGGTTGGAGCCAATTAGGTATCCTTGATCAATTCTGTGAAGTGCATGGAATTCTTCACGGACGATGTTGACTTTCCTGTTAATGGACTGATTATATCCACAAGGAAGCGACTCAGTGGATGACATGCTGTACCTCTACAGACCATTATGTGTCTTAATGGAATACAATCCTCGTGAAGCCTAGGGAGATCGTACATGTGTGGTAACTTACTGTATGTATATATATATATATATATATATATATATATATATATATATATATATATATATATATATATATATATATATATATATATATATATATATATATATATATATATATATATATATATATATATATATATATATATATATATATATATATATATACAGGTATGTATATATATATATATATACATACAGGTACGTATATATATATATATATATATATATATATATATATATATATATATATATATATATATATATATATATATATACAAGTACATATGTATATACATACATGTATATATGTACGTATTTGCGCGCGCGCGCGCGTATACTAAATGTGAGAGGTGAATATATTTAGGATTACGGTCGTTTGGCAGCCTTCATCATGTAATAATAATTTCAGTACATTATTTACATTATTTACATTTGATGGATATTTGTCCTCATCTTGTTTGTTGTTAACACAACGTTTCGCCTGATATACCCTCCAGCCTTCATCTGGTGTCTTGCGGAAATTTAGGACCTGGGTCCTCATTCCTAAGGTATTTTTTGGCCATTTGGCGTAGTGGCTAAGAGCGCGGGTTACTAACTCCAAGATTCCGAGTTCGATTCCAGGCAGTGACCTGAATAATAATAACAATAATAATAACATCGAAAAATACCTTAGGAATGAGAACCCAGGTTCGAAATTTCCGCAAGAGATCTGATGAAGAATGGAGGGTATATCAGCCGAAATGTTGTGTTAACAACAAACAAGATGAGGACAAATATCCTTCAAATGTAAATAATGTAAATAATGTACATAATTCCCCATCTCTTAAATATAGAACTGTATTAATAATTTCAGTGTATAATAAATTATTTTACATACTCGCACTAATATGCATACGACGCATCATCCAACAAATTGTATAATTTATAAGCCATTTCAGATAAATAAAGTGAGTACATCACATCACTTGAAAGTCATCGTGACACCAATGCTCCAGCTCAAATTATACATAGAAAATGGACTGTTTATATATACAATATATGGAAACAGATACAAGATAAAATTACCTTACCATGGTCATTAAAATATATCTAAATAATATATATATATGTTGTTCCATATCAATTACGGAGATGGATACAAGTTCAAGGAATTGACCATCACTAATGTTATCAAAAGACAGAAAGGTACGGTAGAAATAAAGTAGTTATAAGAAGTAAAAGTAAATATGATATAGAATGTATATTTAAACAAAATCTAATAAAATATTAAGTAATTCAATAGGGAAAAGACAGATGGATAAATAAAATTATACCAAGAGATGATATTGAACAACATTTATTTTTCAATTAGATTAAGCGGTCAAAAGACCTCAAAATATATTCTATCTAAATGAACAGTAGAAAAACTAAAACAGTACTCACGCCTACATAGAATCATACACATGTGTACCTACTCGTACTCACAAGTAAGCATACACAGACAGTTATAAGCACGCAAATAAATGAACATAAGCATACTCACCAATACATACACACAAACATAGTTATATATATATATTCTCTCATATATATATATATATATATATATATATATATATATATATATATATATATATAATTCACCCATCTTATTCGTCGGGCATTGCCCCATCTGATTATCATCTATTCTGCAATCTTCAAAACTATTTGGACGGAGAAAAATGTGAATTTTGTAGACGAAGTCAGAACAGTACTGGAAGAGTGCTTTTCCTCACGAACAATTGAATTTTGAAAAGGGGTCTTGCAATTCTATCAGATATATCGAAGAGCATTGTAGAAAATGAAAGCGACTATATTTCAGCGTAAAATATAACTTTGTTTACCTTGATTTTGAAAAATAAAAGAACTATAAAACACCCACATAATTTATGGGATAACCCATTAGAAGCATATGAATATAAACACGCATTCAGTCTATAATACTATAAGGTAAACTTTTCAATTAAACTGAATCTACAAGACAGGTTTATAACAGTAAATTTATTGAATTTTACACAATAAGAAAAGGGAAACGATATCTAAACAGGAACATGCAGAGGTTTCAAAGTGTAGAATTATAGAATCGTGCGTTTATTATCGGATGACTCTAATATGAAAAATATGGTCTAGGCATTAAATATGATAGACTAGAATTTTACACAACAACGGGAAGAAAGTATCTTACAAATAGCAGAATATCTGAATATGGTCTTATACTAAGGCGAGATCAAAATATAGATAACCGACATAGGGAATTATTAATTAGTATTGATACACGTTAAAAGTTTATTAGTGTAGGCAACAATTCATTGTTTAGGTATAGTTGTAAGAACTGTTTAGATTTAAGCTGCTTGCATCTATAAGAGATAATCCTTTTTACAGATAGCAAAATTGAATATTATCCACTACTTTATCTATCACTAAGCTGAAACTAGGTTATTCTCAACAAGGTAATGAATTATTCAATCGTACTAATCTAGGTAGTAAAATACATGAATACGGTTTAATACATTATCTATTACAAAGGTAAAGACAAATGGTTAAGCAGGGTAGTGGATTAGCTAGCATTTATGAACGATTTGTATTAATGTCCTGGTGTTAATGGTAATAAGTATTCTCTTCTTACAAATAGCGGAATATCTGAATATAGTCTAATACATTATTTAATACTAAGATGGGTCAAAATTATGGTTAAACAAATTAGGGAATTATTCAATAGCATTGATGTAGGTCATAAAGTTTATTAGTGTAGATATAATAGTTTCGTGTAAGATTCAATATAGTTGAGATGCACGAATGATTTATTTTTAAGATGCTGGTATCTTACAATCAATTCATCACGTGGATTAATAATATTCCATTTAATTCTATTAATATGGAATGGTGCAAGTATGCAGATCCTACATCAGCCACCGCCACCTTTATACGACACATATAATAGACCATGCAATTTTAAATTCAATAACATTATCATTCAGATGTACAAATTTAGCTAGTGATGTCCTATTATCCTTTTCGTTATGCCTAAATGTAGATTTGTAATTATTCCAGTGAGGCTTGAATGAAGAAGACAACGCACCAATGTAAGTGTGTTCTTTACCAAGATCAGATCAGTGAAGAGCACTTAGATAACCTAGATATATTTCGACCAAAGACTGATCCAGAACTTATCCAACTCAATAGCACCACCTGATGAGATCTGTTAAGTCATTTTAAAGAGCGATTTTGTAGTATTGTGGCCCATTGTAGTAGGGAGTTGTTGTCGACTGAGATGTATCTAATCATTGGTTGCTTATTTGTATTCGTTGAAGAAATTTGCCCACGTTTCATATGAAGGTGACGCGATCGTTTTCTTCATTTATGTGTCTTAGGATAATGTTAAATAGAGAAGGGCCTGAGGAAGAAAAGACATTCTTTTGCATTGAATTTATGTATTGGGAGCCTGAAACGTAAAGGTGGTGTGTAGCACGTGGTCCTACCTTTGGATAAATTCTTAGTCTGATTTCAAGAGCATTTGGGCAACGCTTGCTTCTGATATATTCTCCACATAGTGTAAATGATGTAACGCTAACGATGGCACTTGAGAGAATAAGGATTAAATGTTTTAAGGCAGCTCCAAAAATCGAGATTAGTTATGCCTTTTATTTTTTAGTGAATGATCTCGGAGTGATTCAATTCTAGTAATGTCATATTTGGTGTCGGGGGTGGATGTCGGTGCAGTATTGTATGAGTGGCCATACAAAGGAAAAGAGAAGGGGAATGATGACATCTTGCTTTCTCGACCCGAAACGCCTGAGGATCCAGGAGCTCACCTTGTGAACCATATCAACATTATTCTTGATGTGGGCAATCAAGCTGAGATTGTTATCAGCAATCTCTCCTATGTAACTGATATTGCTGAATTCCTGAAGGAAAAAAGTATGGTTGTTTGAGCGCAGTCTTTTTTCCAAAGAGCCTGAGGTCAAATTATCTCTTATTTAACCGCATATTGTCTTTGTCCGCCCATTGACTTACAGCATGTAGAGCATACTTGATTTCAGTTCGGTCTTCTTCTACGATGGTTTTCTAGAGATTGAAGTCATCTACTCATTTTTATTCTGGTGTGTTTGATGACGCTTCATATGTCGTTTACATAGACTATAAAGAAAAGTGGGCTTATGCAGTATACTTTTCCTAAGGCATTAGATAATAATTGGGCACAGTGATTAATTACAGAAATTGCATAATCCCACTTAACTCAGAAACTTACTGGCACAGTTATATTATAGTAGTGAGTAGAGTGAAGGCATGTGGCTTCGGGGTTAGGGCATTTGTGACTCACTATAGTAAGGTCGTGATTTCAATTCCGGGTGACTAGTTGTATCCTTGAGCAAGACACTATATTTCATGTTGCTCCAGTCAACTTAGCTGGCAAAAATGAGTAGCTCCTCTATTTCAAAGGGCCAGCTTTGTCACGCTGAATGTCCTTTAGACCTAGGTTAAGGGCACACATGTCTGTGGAGTACACAGCCACTTACATGTTAATTTCACGAGCAGGCTGTTCCGTTTGTCGGATCAACTGGAACTCCCGTCGTCGTAACCGACGGAGTGCCAGTTGTAGTAAGTACATCCGTTTGAGAGTACACTTGTGTTTCTACAAATAAAGACCAGTGCATTTCTTACCTTGGTTAAAAGACACAACGTTTTCTTAAATCTTCACTTGAACTATTTGTAGTTGTTTTGTCTCTAGTTAGACCATTAGGTGTAATTTTCTATATTTATATTCCTTTATAATATGATCAGAAGAATGCCATTTTCCATTGTTAAATATGATTGCAAAATTGTTTTTCGTTCCGCAAGTTCTTTTATGTTAAGTTTTGCTCTATTAGTAACAACATTACAGAAAGTGATGTCCGTATATACATTTGATACAATATGTGTGCATGCGTGTGTATGTGTATGCGTGTATGTGTATGTTTGTATGCGTATGTGTATGTGTGTGTTGAATTTCGTGTGTATTGGATATTTTAACTCTCATGACCAGTAATGAAGTCATTTTTGTTCCATTATGCCCATGCTCTTTATTTGGCGTACATCTTTTGACTAAAACAAGTTTTCCATTTATTTTGTTTAAAGTGAACTGTTCAGATTTTTTTTTTACAGTATTTGAAAGGACAATCCGTTTGTTGTCCTCACTGACGCCATTATTTAATATATCCGAAGAGTAAACCAAACTATTAAAAGACTCACTTTCCTCATTTATTTTGATAAAAATAAACTCCAAAATTGCTTGGAATGTCCTGCTTTGTATAATCCAGATAAAAAAATAATGATATTCATCTATTTTTGTCAGAGTAAATTATACTGAATTTCCTAGCTATCAAGAGAGCGTCTTGGCAGATTGGGAGTGAATAATAATGATACTGATGGTGGTAATGATGATGATGATGATAATAATAATAATAATAATAATAATAATAATAATAATAATAATAATAATAATAATAATAATAATAATGAACTTCTAACTTGTTGTCTCTTGAGGTCTCTGGGTGAGACTTGGATCCAACTTGTACAAATGCAAAACAAAAGTCAAACATAAAATAATAATAATAATACTAATACTAATAATAATAATGATAATAACAACAACAATAATAATAACAATAACAACAACAAAAATAATAATTGATAACAATAAAAACTTCTTTATTAAATACTAAAGGGTTACAGAAAGTTCAAATACGGTGATATACGATGCAATTAAAAAAGTGTGGAAACTCTACAAACTACAACCACCCTGGTACTAGGGCAAGTACTCTATCCTTATTTTCGTCCCTCTATCTACAATCAAATGCCCAAAACAACTACAAAAAAAACATTGCCTCTCAGCATTTTCCTCGAGTCACTAATGAGTTTGCCAGCTTGCAACAAGAACAATAAAATTAGTCTGCTCTTTATAAATTACAAGTATTCAGACATATACCTGGGCTAGAAAGGCGTGGTTGGACAAACGGAAATGGTTAAAAACGAAATGAAGAAAGACATTATGCAATGAGAAAAAAAAAGATTTGAAAATAATTCAGCTTACACTAAGTTCTATCCACCGCATAATGATGCACACATGACCATAGTATTTGAGACACTGCATCCCCCAAATCCCTCACACATGCGGTGGAAAACTCGTCAGATACGTTGTGTGAGAGAAACATAAGACACTGGTTTCTAGCCAAGCATCGGATTTGCTGTATTCTAGGGTGTCACAAAAATTTTTGGTGTAGAACTTGACAAAAATTCTTCACGTCATGCACGCGGTTACGCAACATATATCCATAATCTTCTTCTGTGCCTTTCACAATATAAACTCATCTTTTTATCAGTCAGTTCGTTCTCCACTTCTTCGTTTCCCATCAGTAGTATAGTTTATCCTCCAGTCATTTGTTTCGAGAAGAACTGCAGGCGAGTAGGGACTGGCTTTTTATACCCATTTTGCTTCCTATATGTTTACTTGAAATACATTTTCTGTCTTTTTTTTCTCAACATTCCTTAACTTTCCTGGGGTTCACTTTCAATTTCATCTTCATTACGATGAAATGATGAGGCGATGTTACTTACCATGAAAGGCCAAAATGAATTATTATCATGTCTCCGAACAGAGCTGAGTTGCGCTGGGAATAGCAGCTATAGCTACGTTCTCTTGGTTTTTCATTTTGCTTGTAGAACACTTTTGGGCAGAATGCTTTGGAATGGCACTTATTGCCAAAGGTGAAACACTTGCACTTTCTTCCTTCAGCAACCATTCTTGCAGCATTTTTTTGCATCCACTAGAAAATATAACTCTTGCATCGATTTCTGTTCAAGTGACATATTGATATACAAGCTTTGGTGACATATATATCCATAGAACTTTCATTCAGCTACGAACGGTCGAAGTGAGGGCTACGAACTGGAGATTAACACTGACGCTTTTTACGGTAGCCGCAATATTACTTCGATCTAAAAATTGTATTATTCTATAGTAAGGTGTAAGGTACACGAACTTAGCTTATCCCTTAATTCCATCCTCAGCGTTATCAATATCACATACCAGAACACATATGCACATATGCGCACGGGCACGCACATACGCACGCGCTGACACGCGCGCGCGTACACACACGAACGCGCGCGCGCACGTACAATGTCTCCTTCTTCCTCTGTTTCTCTCTCTCTGTTGAGGGTGAGAGGCACTGATTTGCTTCTTGTCACAGAGGTCTACCAGATTAGATTCACTTTCTCAGATAGTCATATTTTGGTCCGCCTAATTAAAGTATCCTGAACAAACCAAGAAAGGTTGGAAAGGCTTTCATTTTATTTTTATTCAGAGTCCCCTTTCCTTCTGCTGCATTTCAATTATTTTTCTTCTTTTGACAAGTGTATGTTATATACGCTTCGTGCGTTTTGGTATTGTCATGGTAAACGTACTTTATACTATATTAGGTTGCATTCCAGGATACCGAAACTTTCTTATTTTCTGTGCTTGTGAGTATTTCAATTGTTTTATTGGCAATTTTCTTCACTGTGCATTTTTAAAATTCGTTTTTTAAAAAATGACTGTGTTTCCGAAGACTAAATGGATGTTTTTTTCACATGAGAAATTTCGTGCTACGCACTTTCATGGTTTTAGGTTTTACTTTTTTAGTAGAAGAAATCAAATCGAAATTTACTGTAGATAATAAATTCCTGAAACTAAAATAAATAAATGAAGTGACATTTAGAATTCTCTGGACCTCAGATATTGAAAAAACAGATTGACGGCCCTCCACGTATTGACTGGAAAATAGTATACATCAAAGAAATTTCAAGATTTGAAGTTATATAATAATCCAGTTTCTTCGGGAGATATCCGTGTACAACGGCAGTTCAATAAGGGAAGAAGTGGTGAGTGAGAAGCAGCCAGATCAAAGATTAACTAGTGCATTAATAACTAATATGTTAGGAAAAACATCGAATTGGAAGGGCCCAGGACCAGATTTAGCTGACAACAAGTTATGCGATAAGGAAGAAAGAAAAGTCAATAGATATGACAGGTTAGCTTGGGAGGTTAAGCAGTTGTGGTCGCTGAAAAAGGTGGCAGCAGTGTCAATAACTGTCGGAGCCCTGGGAACAGTGAATAAAAATCTTGAGAAGTACATGGAACAAATAGGGTAGAGCACTTGAAGAAAACAGCACTGCTTGGAACTCCTGGAATACTCCGGAGGGTGCTCGAAAAATAGGCGGTGTTATCTTAGTTCACTGGTAGTGAACAGCTGACACCGTAGTACATCGCCAGCGTTAGAAGCCGTGCAAAGGCAGTAATAATAATAATAATAATAATAATAATAATAATAATAATAATAACCGAGTACACCTATAGTTTTTTAATAGAAAGTAGCATATTCCCTAATGAGCAAAAGGGATGTAAACGTGGATCTTATGGTTGTAAAGATCAGCTACTCATCAATAAGATGATCTTAGAAGATTGTCACAAGCGACACAAAAACTTGTCAATAGCCTGGATAGACTATAAAAAGGCCTTTGATAGCCTACCACATAGCTGGATTAGGAAATGTCTGGAAATGTATAAAATAGCTCCTACTCTGCGAAACTTTTTATCTGTAAGTATGAGATCATGGAGAACCACACTGATGTTGAACAATGACAATGAATCTCTAAATGCTGGAGATGTAAGAATTTCATGTGGCATTTTCCAGGGTGACTCACTATCACCACTCCTCTTCTGTCTAGCCCTAATACCGCTCTCAAAATTGCTCAATGATGCACAGTATGGTTATAAAATATTTGATAAAAATATAAATCATCTCATTTACATGGATGATTTAAAGCTCTTTGCAAAAAATGACCAACAACTCAAAGGCCTACTAGCGATTGTTAAACAATTCAGTGATGACATCAGGATGCAATTTGGCCTTGATAAATGTGCAAAAGCTATCTTTATCAAAGGAAAAATGACAAATACATCTAATGTGAACCTTGACCAGCAAAATGTCATAAAAGAGTTAGAACCAGCGGAGAGCTACAAATACCTAGGGGTAATTGAAGGGGACAATATCAAGCACTCAGTGATGAGGGAAAGGATCAGAAGAGAATGTTATCGCAGGGTGAGAGCAATACTGAAGACAGAGCTGAACGCGAGAAACAGGATCGAAGCGATCAATGCTCTAGCCATACCAGTCGTGACTTACAGTTTCAACATCGTTAACTGGTCAATTACTGAAATATGTAATGTTGACAGAAAAATACGAAAACTGTTGACAATGCATAGAATGCACCACCCTAAGGCAGATATAGAACGTCTTTATCTGCCAAGAAAAGAGGGAGGTCGAGGACTACTACAGCTGGCATTATCAATGAAGGTAGCCACAATTGGCCTAGACACCTATATGAAAAACTCTGAGGACTGGATGCTAAAACTTGTCTTAAAATATGAAAGCAAGAAAGCATCTTACTCAGTAACAAAACAGGCAAAGGAATATCTAAGTGAATTCCAATTGCAACAAATTCAAGAATTAGACGAACTAGAAACACCTACAGAAAAAGCTAAGCGCTTGAAAACCCGTGCTAAAATTGCTGCCTTAGCTATTATGACTGAAAAATGGCATGGAAAACCTCTCAATGGCAAATACCCAAAGAGAGCGAATAATGCAGATATTGACAAAGCCCTTACCCACCAATGGTTAATGGCCTCTGGATTGAAATCAGAAACAGAGGGGTTTATCATAGCAGCCCAAGATCAATGCCTACCTACAAAGAACTACCAGGCCAACATATTAAAGAACGGCAGCTCCCCATTATGTCGTATATGCCAACAACAAAATGAGACCATCGATCATGTTGTCTCCATGTGCAGTCTGCTTGCGCCTACAGAGTATCTCAACAGGCATGATAGAGCTGCACAATATATTCACTGGGTAATATGCAAAAACCTGGACTTGCCCCATGATAAAAAACTGGTGGGAACACAAACCACCCCCAGTACTTGAAAATGATCACATTGCACTCCTCTGGAACTTCACCATTCAAACTGACAGAAAGATAGACGCAAATAGGCCAGACATCATACTGAAAGACTTCAGACAAAAATCATGCCTCCTCATTGATATGACTGTCCCAATTGATATAAACGTATCTGTCAAGACCTACCAAAAACTGAGCAAATATAAAGATCTTGAAATAGAAATTAGCAAAATGTGGAATCTGAAGACGAAAACAATACCTATTGTCATAGGTGCCCTGGGAATGACAGCGAAACGGGCTGATTACTACCTAGCTCAGATACCAGGAAACCCCAAAATGGCTGAAGTCCAAAAGATAGTGCTCATGGGAACTGCCCATATCCTACGTAAAATACTGTCTATGTGATCTCAAATTTTAAAGCAAACATAATTTTCTTATGGTTTCTTAAACATTCACTTGAACAAAACTGTACAAATCCAAATATATGGTACCCTAGGCATAACACCTACATGAACTTCTAACTTGTTGTCTCTTGAGGTCTCTGGGTGAGACTTGGATCCAACTTGTACAAATGCAAAACAAAAGTCAAACATAAAATAATAATAATAATAATAATAATAATAATAATAATAATAATAATAATAGTAATAATAATAATAATAATAATAATAATAATAATAATAATAATAATAATAATAATAATAAACACACGTGTTACATCAAAATTCAGACCATCTCCAAACCCAAATACCATGTACAAAAAATAGCTGACAAAGGGTTGGACTATATCCGAGTAAGTAATACTCATTGAAATTTATCTCTATTTTTCGAAATATAATGATGTATTTTAGCTTGATACCTCCACTACCCGCACAGCGATCGTAAACACACGTTTTACATCAAAATCAGACCATCTTCGAACCCCAAAACACCATGTACAAAAAAATTACAAACAGATTAAATAACACCGGTATTATTCCACCCAAAAATAACAACCAAGAAGTACGTACTGTAAGTTTGTTACGAAAAAAGTACGAAGATATGAACGTGCAAAACAATCTGACAACAGAAATAAACGAACCGGTACCCTACGAAAATGATGACCGTCAAAATAAAGGACCGGACGTTGCTCCTCATGTCCCGCAAACAAAACCAAAACGGCATAAATGGACACGTGAGGAATACATTTCGATCCTACACGCCTATTTCACAGCAGTGCTCTACCCAAAAAACGAAGACGCAACAACACATACATATAAAATATGGAAGAAAAATAATGTAAATATAGACCTCGATAAAACAATGAACCCTAACAAAGTAGCTAGCACAAGAAGATATATTCTAAAAGCAAAAAAATATCAGAAATAGAAATAGAACAATTGAAAGAAAGAATACATCAGGAAAATCTAGATAGTAGTCACACAGCAATGTCAAATAATAATATAAACACTGAGATAGCAAAACACGAGGACAAACGTAACATTTCCGGCAAAAACGAAGTAAACAAAAAACAACAAACCCAGACCGTAGAGATGTACAATAGTGTACAAAAAGCACCAAACCAGAACACCACAGACAAACATATGAATGAAAAGGAAGGCAAAACAAATATAAAGCCTGGAAATAACGAAGGGAAACCTAATAATTACGATACTATGAAAATGAGAATAACCAAAGAACTGAAAACCACAGATCTCAGAATGGACCACAGATTATACTCCCAAAAATCAAAATAGACAATAAAACAACATCAATAATAAATAGCATAAACCTGGCCGTCACGGAACTAACAACCACAGAAACAACAGGCAACATCACTGAGCTAAATGACATAATATATGCGGCAGCCACTGCAGCCACAAAAGAAGCAGGATACTCACTCAAAGCCATCCGAACAGGAGTTCTACCACCCAAACACACCTTGTGGATAAATAACATCCAGCACAAAATAAAAAAAAAAGAGAAAAGATTTATCGATTCTCAACGAAATTAGTAAACAATCAACACTACTAAGTAACAAGAAGAAAACAAAAATACTGTACAAATACAGCATTACAGAAAAAGACTTACCTGAGGCAAAAGAAAAACTAAAGCAAGACATCCTTGCCAAAGCACAAAGGATCCGCCGGTATGAGAAACGCCAACGTTTCTTTGAACAAAACAAACAGTTCAAATCCAACCCCAAAAAACTCTACCAAGAACTGGGTAAAAATAAAATAGACATTACTTCAGCACCAACAGCAGAAGAACTAGAGAAATTCTGGAAACAAATATGGTCGGTGAAGCAACAACCCCAGAAAAGGACCACTAAAACAACGAACTCAGCACCTGAGCAACTCTGGGCCCCTATAACAACTGAAGAGGTCACCCAGACACTGCAAAGACTAAGCAACTGGAAGGCACCTGGACACGACAAGATCCCCAATTTCTGGTTAAAACACCTGCCAGGAATGCATAAAAAGCTGGCAGAAAACTTTAACAACATACTAGCAGATCCAGAGACAATGCCTGAATGGCTCACAAAAGGGAAAACCATCTTAATCCCCAAATCCACGGAAACGGAGAAACCACAAAACTATAGACCTATAACCTGTCTCCCTACGATCTACAAAGCCTTTACTGCAATAATATCGCAGAGATTGAGTAAACATCTGGAAAATAACAACCTGTTTCCAGAAGAGCAGAAGGGATGCTGCAAGAGCTCATATGGCTGTAAAGATCAATTATTGATCAATAAAACCATAACTGAAGACAGCCGCAGAAAGAAGAAAGGCCTCAGTATGGCCTGGGTGGACTACCAAAAGGCTTTCGACAGTGTTCCCCACACGTGGATTCTGGAAACACTAGCCATAAACAAGGTGGCACCAATTATCATAAAATACATAGGGCACTCAATGAACAAATGGCAGACAATGCTACAGCTCCAAACAAAAGAGGGACTTGTGAAAACGAAAGCCATCCCCATTAGAAGAGAAATATTCCAGGGAGACACGCTATCTCCACTCCTGTTCTGCCTGGCACTCACACCTTTAACAGAATTACTAAATAGAACTGGATGCGGTTACAAATACTACGGAAAAACAGTCAGCCACCTTCTATATATGGATGACCTAAAATTATATGCTAAAAACGACAAAGAGCTAGAAACACTACTACAGAGAGTACACGGCTTTACCAAGGAAATAGATATGAAATTCGGATTAGAAAAATGTGCCAAAGCAACACTGAAAAGAGGAAAATTAGTTAAAAGCAGCAATATAACACTAGATAAAGCCAATGAAATAAGAGAACTAGACGAAAGCCAACCATACAAGTATTTAGGAGTCAATGAACTAGATAGGATACAACATACACAAATGAAAGAAAAAGTAAAGAAAGAGTACTATAGACGAGTTAGATCAATACTAAAAACAGAGCTCAATGCTAAAAACAAGATAATGGGTATCAACACTTTAGCTGTCTCAGTTATAAGCTACAGCTACAACACCCTTAACTGGACACTAAACGAACTATCTAAAATAGACTGGAAAACAAGAAAAATAATGACAGGATATAGGATGCACCACCCAAAATCTGACATAGAAAGGCTATATATACAACGCACAGAAGGTGGCAGGGGTCTTATACAGCTAGAAAACTATTATAAAATAACCACCATAGGACTGCAAAAATACCTACTCCAGCAGCAAGGGAAACTAATACAAATAGCCACAAAACACGAGCAAAACAAACAACTGTTTTCAGTATTTAAGGAAGCTGACAAATACAAACAAGAAATCAATCTACCGAACAAATACGAAGAAGAAGAAGAAGAAACAACAAAAGCTATAAAACAAATGAAATCCAAACTAAAACTAGAACAGCAACGGACCATGATAAAATGATGGCAAGAAAAGCCCCTACATGGTAAATACTGGGCTAAACTAAATCCGAAAGAGATAGACAGAGAAAAATCCCAGCAATGGCTGAGAAGCTCAGGACTCAAAGCAGAGACTGAAGGATTTTTAATTGCTGCACAAGACCAAAGCCTCCCCACCAAAAATTACCAAAAACACATAATGAAAAGAAATATTACAAGTAACTGTAGAATATGTGGAGATGGACAAGAAGCAATAAATCATATTATCTCTGGCTGCCCAGTCCTGGCTAAGAAGGAATATATTCACAGACACGACAGATCTGGGACCTATATACACTGGAAGCTATGCCAACACTATGGAATAACAACAGAAAAAAGATGGTATAAACACACGCCAGAAAAGGTCACAGAAAACGAGAAAGCAACCATACTCTGGGATATGCCAATACACATAGATAGAGAAATTAAGGCAAATAGACCAGATATAGTTGTCAAAGATAATGAAGGAAAAAAATGCTTTTTAATTGATGTATCAATACCAGCAGATGACAACGTTTCTCTAAAAGAAATGGAAAAACTTTCAAAATACAAAGACCTGGAAATAGAGATAACTCGAATGTGGAATCTAAAAACAGAAACAATTCCTATCATAGTAGGTGCCTTAGGTATAATAAAAAAATATTCAGACAAATACATAACAAAAACACCATGACTTACAAATATATATAACATACAGAAAATTGCACTACTGGGTACTGCACACATTCTACGCAAAACACTTTCAATACAGTAAACATAAGAGCATCACAGCAAACCACAGCACATACCCAAGGCGCACAGAGCTGCGCTCGGTAGTGAAGTGAAAGCACGTTATAAAAATAAAATTACTGAACAATAATAATAATAATAATAATAATAATAATAATAATAATAATAATAATAATAATAATAATAAAGTGCAGAATTTGTGGACAAAATGGTGAAACCGTATGGCATATTAGGCGTCAATGTACGCCACTAACCCAGAAGGAATATAAGAGATGCCACGACAATATAGCAAGGCTTGGCCATTGGACACTTTGCAACAAGTATGGACTTGACAGAGCAAAAAATTGGTACGACCATAAACACATTATCATGGAAAATGATAATGCAAAGATCTTATGGGATTTTATGATTCACTGCGACAAGGAGTTATAGGATAGGAGACCAGACATAGCGCTAATTGAGAAAGAAAGTAAACTATGCTGGATCATAGATATAGAATGCCCAGCTGATAACAAGGTATGCGATAAGGAAGAAAGAAAATTCAATAGATATGACAGGTTAGCTTGGGAGTGGGGGTTAAGCAGTTGTGGTCGCTGAAAAAGTTGGTAGTAGTACAAATATTTGTCGGAGCCCTGAAAACAGCACTGAATGTAACCGCTCGAATACTCCGGAAGGTGCTTGAAAAATAAGGGGTGTTACCTTAGTTCGCTGGTAGAGAACCAATGACACCGTAGTATATCTCCAGCTTTAGAAGCTGTGAAAAGGGAAGAATAAAAAAGAATAAAATAATAATAATAATAATAATAATAATAATAATAATAATAATAATAATAATAATAATAATAATAATAATAATAATAATAATAATAATAATTTCTTTATTAGCCACGAAGGTTTACATGAAGAAAAATATCATGTACAGTACAGGACAAAACAAAAAAATTATTGTGTTCATGTGTGAGCGGATGTAGTAGTTGTGAGGGTTTTGCGTGTAAACAAATCTAATAAAATTGTTAAAAAAAAGATCAACAATGTGTAATCGTCATTAGGGAGGATATGTTCGAGAGCTGCTCATGGAAAAACCCCATAAAAACTATGGGTAACTTGACTTTTGGGGCAGGTACTTTTTTCGTTTCTTTTCCTCTTTCCAACTACAGGCGCTATGCACAGGGCTGGCCCGTTCACTCGTACCATTCTCGCCCCTTTTTATTCCACCTTTCAGCAAACTGACTAGAAGACAACACATCTCTTTCTATTTGTATTTTCCTTTTTAAGTGAAACTTGATGAAGTTCATCAGGGATTGGCCAAAGAGAAAAGTGTTTTTCCTCAGCTCCTTTAATCTCGTCCACCACACAACTTCTTTCGCCAAGGCCACCAGGCATATAAGAACAGCCTTTCCTTCCCCGTTAAGGAAGGCGACGGGTCGATCTTCACGATGAATTCAGTTGAGAGCCGGGTCCGTCCCACGCGCAACAGCAAGTGTTCGACATAAACCCACAGGTCAGCAATGCCCGGCACTGGACGAGTGTATAGAGAACCGTCTCGTCGTCCTGCACGCATCTCAGACACGCTCGGCTGACGACACTTCCGTGGCTGTACAGTTTATCTGAAACAGACAAAGCTCCTCGGTAGCACTGCCAGGCTTGGGATTTTTTAAAATTATCCATCGGTCCCGGCTCGGAAGCTCTCCGGAGAAGAGCAACTCGCTGATCTTTTTCGACCCCCAAGGTCTCTCCAAGAACGTCGCCACACTTTTCCTCCACTAATCCTTTATAAAAAGCTAAATTGGACGTTTCACCTATTTCACTGTCCGATTGACTGAGGGCTGTGAGCGCTTGAAGACATTCCACTTTCCAAAAGCTCCCCTTCGGTCTCTGTTCTACCCAGCACTGCAGCTCCGTTTAGGAAACTAGCTGCGGAAATGCGTATCTGGCGAACGGCGACCACATCTGTTCACCGTCAAGGAAGCACTGGAGATGTAGTCTCAGCGCATGCCTGCGTACTATCAACCACGTCATGCCCAGTCCACCAGGCAGCGAGTGCTGACAGCAGATAAACCGCCTGACCACAAGAAGCGGAAGAGTATATGCTCCAGCGTAACCAGACGTTGGCTGGGACAAGGCACGACGGTCAAATGATAGTAGATGACGGACGCGATATACGCGTTAGCCACCTCTGCCCGACCATTCAGGGATAGCTTTCTCTCGGCCCATTTCTTGCTCGTTACCTCGTCCCAGTTTTTGTCCATTTGGAGTTCCGAACCGAACCAGACTCTGAGAAAAAGCGTGAAGGGAATATTTTGCCTCTAAACCAACTAATTGAATTGAGCTTCTGGAAAAATGATGCCAACAAGCAATATCGTTTGACAGGATATATTTTGATGAATAAAAGCTTCGTGTGTGTAATTAGATTGAATTATTAAATAAAGTTTGAAATACGAAAATTCTTTGACTCAACCAGGTATGTATGTATGTATGTATGTATGTATGTATGTATGTATGTATGTATGTGTCTCTGGCGATCCCTAAATTATCTAGTTATCTACTAGTCGATCTAATTTTATTTACGTATAAACAAAGACATTTACATGAAAGCATATATATCCTTCATTTGCGTAACTATGTATTAAACTTACTTTCTATCTCTATAAAAGCATATTTTTAGAAAAACATCCATCCATACATACATTTATAAATTTCATATCCGCATACATAGACAAATACATCTGTGTGACCCCTCTTCAAATACTTGTTGTCAATATTTATATCTTAAAATAAAAATGAAATAAAATTACATCATGAAAAGCTAAATGTCTTGATGACTCTTGTAATAAATGCTTCATGTAAAAGGAAAGAAAGTAGTTCTATATTTTCATTTAATATGAATGAGTCACTTACGTATACAAAATACGAAGATATAAATATACGTTTTTCTTTTTAAGCAAATCGTTATTCATGTCTTATATCAATTTATTAGTGTATAATTATCAATAACTTTAATTAGGTTCTTATGTAGTTCAATACGAAGAGATGTCCACCCGTAATTAGTTTTAAGTTTGCGCTTATGCACTAATTCGGATCTGTCGGAAAGCATTTATTGTCGTGAAACAGTTTCAGTTTCCAATTAGAAGTCCTTCTATTAAGATTCTCCAGTTAATATCTACATCTAAGTTTTGAATAATTACAAAATATATGAAACCACATAATAATTAATTGCTATTGATAGAAGTGGACAAGATTTCAAAACATTTCATTTGTTAGTTCATGAGGCAAATTGCATCTGCAAAACAATTACTATCATGTATATATATATATATATATATATATATATATATATATATATATATATATATATATATATATATATATATATATATATATATATATATATATATATATATATATATATATATATATATATAAATTAAATACCGAAAACAGACAAACATATTAAACTTCCTAATGATGCTTGCGAGAGAGTAGATAAGAGTATTAAAACGGAAACTCAAATCAAAATGTAAATATACATACAGCTTTTGTCCAAGAAAATGCTCATAAATACACGGAACTTAAATATTAATAACTGATGTCACATAATGAAAAATAAGACGTGCATGATATCATAATAAATTTTCTCCTAATCCTCTCTGTTCAATAAAGTCAATCCGCCCCCAAGTCAGAAGAGATATTGAGATTAAATAATAACTCAATCCGTCCTCCTCACCCCCATTCTCGTTGCGTATGTGCGCTCATCCATCTATCTATTAATTTATTCATCTCTCTATCTGTCTGTCCCTCCGTCTGCTCATCCGTCTGTCTGTCTGTCTGTCTATCTATCTATCTATCTAGATGTGCGTGAGTATGTTTATGTATGTATGTATGTATATATATATATATATATATATATATATATATATATATATATATATATATATATATATATATATATTATTATATGTATTTATTTTCTCTGAGCTAACAATTAAATCCGTCAAAGTAAATTGGTTAATAGATACCAGGATAGCAAAGATCACAAAATGACTGTAGTGTAACTCCTGTTTATGAGGTAGAAACTCCCTGTTATTTTGGGTATTTGAGTGAATATAAAATTTCATAAATGCAGTAATACGCATATGTTAAATGAATTCTTCTATTTCCGACGTATGCTTCGAAGATTACAAATGGTTCCTTCCAAAGGAGTGAGTGATGTTGATAAAGATGCATACGCATGTACACAGGACATCGACCTGCACACATGCATACGCATGTACACAGATGCATACGCACACACATGTACACACACACACACATACATACATACATACATACATACATACATGCATACATGCATACATACACACATACATACATACACACATACATACATACGTACATACGTACATATATATCATGAACTAACTGTTACTTTCTCAGATGCAGCACAGAATTTTGTCAGTGAACAGGTCGCGGTCTCAAAGCGACGAACATATTTAAACAAATTAAATTTAAATGTTGAAGTGAATCTAACGGTCTTTGTGTGTTATTTTAAATGGCTTATAAATACCTTCCACACTGTAATTGTTTTCGTTCCAGCACACGATCTCAGATCAGGTCACTTGCTATGCAAGTATATCTGTGTAATATATATATATATATATATATATATATATATATATATATATATATATATATAAAAGCACACACCAGTACACATACGTGTGAGTGCGGGTATGTTTGACTGCATTTCAGTACGGAAATTCATGATAATACACATAGTCAAAATGTTTTTAGGGAAGCAAATAACTCCACACGGCTAATAGAAAAATGTATTCTCTCTGTTTTAGTGTTCGTAGAAGCTAGAGATATTGATTTCAATTTTTGGCACAAGACCAGCAATTTGGGAGGAATGGGTCAGTCGATCATATCGACCCCAGTGCTCTACTGGTACTATTTTATCGATCCCGAAATGATGAAAGTGAAAATCGACTTCGAAGGAATTTGAACTCAGAACTTAAAGACAGACGGAACACTGATAATAACTTTGCCTGGCACGATAACGATTCGGTCGGCTCGCTGCTTTAACGATCTGAAATACTAGCTTCGAATTTTGGCATAAAGCCAGCAATTTCAGGGAGGGCTTAAGTCGATTACACCGACCGCTGTGTTTAACTGCTATCTCATCGATCTCAAAATGATAAAACTCAGAATGTAAAGACGGACAAAATACCGCTAAGTGTCTTATCCGGCGTGTTAATAATTCTGAGAGTTCGCTGTCCTAAAGCCTACGAATATTAATGTAATATTCTTTCATATGATATCGCCAGCAGTGTAATACACACTGGCTTGCAGACACGTGCACTCTCTCTCTCTCTCTCTCTCTCTCACACACACACACACACACACACACACACACACACACACACACACGCACACGCACACACAAACACATTTCGTGTCATCAACAGGACATTTTACGCTTCCTCTTACCTCCAGCCAGGAGAATATTTAAGAAATTTTCAATTTTCTCCTGCCCTCGAGTCTCCATAAATTGAGAAAAAGTTTCGCAATTTGAAAGATATTTCACAAAAAATGCTATGGCCATGCATCCAATAACACTGAAGCTAACTTAGCATTAGCATAATTCAATTACATACTGATTTGAAAAAATTTAACATCACATGTGTGACATTAAAATTAAGTGCTATGTTGAACGTGCTTCTGGTCACATACAGCTTTAATAATCGGAATTATGAATGTTACTTGTAACCGTAATCAGACTCTGTGATGAAGCTATTTCTAGTTTTTTGTTCTTGTTGAATTCATTGAAAAAAATTAGTTCGCATAAATACATATTTATAAATTGCTTTAATAAATTTTGAATTTGTAGTCATATTGTAGTGCATTCTATTAATAATGTAATTCAAATATTTGCCGGTTTCACTTGACGAAAATATAATTTTTAGATAATACTCGTCGTACTATCTATCTTCTGTATTTTCCCATGAGAGACAGCTTGTGTTAAGAGAGTCTACAAACAGGATTTCAACTCAAAGTTGGATTTTAACTTCAGCTAGAATATATTGTTATACATTTATAAGATTCATCTAAATTGTGGTAAAACTGAATCTATTGTGTCCCGACGTCGGGAAAATTTTACTTGAAATTAAAAGTCTACATTGGCTTTCAACATATCCAACATCATTCTTATCTAAATATCTATCTGGTACACTAATTTTACTATGAATTTCAAATATGTTCTATTGGTTTCCTATATGGAAAGTTTTATCTAATTCAAGTAAGTAAATATAGTTCCTGTCAAAGATAAACTTGTTTATTCACTCACTTCTAAAATCGTAACAATGTGTCTCCCGTGCGTTAACCAGTGAAGTCGAGTACACAGTAATAAATTGACCAAATTTTCATATTTGCACACAATTCTGACGAATTTTCCATTTAGTGGACCTGATTTAATAAAATTGACATTTTCACATCATCGTTTACTAATTATTCCCAATGAGACCCTGAGTTATACGTTTTATTCTAACTACTTGCGCTGAAGACAGTGGATAATTTCAACACACCGAATTTTCTTTCAATTTTTTATTATTAGGAAAGAATTACGTTTTCTCTTCCAAAGCTGCAGTTTCATAATTACAAATTCTTCGACAATGCTTCCATGGCATTTCATGATTTTCCCCATGAATGATTTAATGAAATGCATGCAAAGCCTCAAGTCAGTGACTGTTGACTCATTCATTTTGAAAACGTTGAGTTCGTTTACCGCGATTTCTTTAGCCTTTTTTCTTAAAAATTTCACAGGTGAGTATGTATTGACTCCACATCGTCAGAAAATGGTACTTGATCAATATTTTTCTACTACGCGCTCCACCAAATCATTTTATAAGGTGTATTTTATTAATTTTTCTGTAATTGTATATGCTTCAGCCGCTTCTGCTTGAGGATAACCAAAACGGCGGGGGAAAAAAGCAAAGCAAAAAGCAAAACAATAAAAACAGGAAAGTATTTTTGTCTTTTGACATAAATGAAAATAATATAGCTTTACTTTTGATTTAGTTCTAAAAATGTATTTAAAAATATTCTTCATATAGATTTGTTTTCTTTTTTATTTTTACGTAGATGGACGTTTGTAAAACTGGATTTCAGTTTCTGTTACTAGATAGAAATCTCTTTACATTCATTCAACATACACTCCTCTTCATTCAGTCTTATCAGCAACCGAAGCAAAGGTGAAACTGTAAGCAATTATCATCTAATCATTACTTTCCTTCACTTATTTTCACTTTCTTCTTGTTTTCATAGTTGACGCTGTTATTGATGTAAATTCGAGCTAAGTAACATTTCTTTTATTTCGGTTGCTTTAATTTCGCTTATTAATATTTGACTGATGTTTACCAGAGTGCAATTTATTGATCATAGAAAGACATAATTGCCCAAAAATGTTATCTTCACTAAGAATACACTATAAAGCATTCTGAACCATCAATATCATGTATCATGTCTGATCCCAGTGTATGACACCACTGGTGTATTCTACTATAGCCTCAGCAGAAGTGATGCGAAAGATATAAGCCACGACCCTGTTTGACACAGCGGTTACGCATTAGTAGCTCTGCAGGGGCCTTCATGTTAGTTATCTTTCTCTTAATATTATTGTTTTGAACTTACTTAAAAGGATAACAGGCTTTGCCATTACTCCTCTGAGGGAAAGAAAAGTGGGATGTATACATACACAGACGCACACATACATATATATGTATACACACACACACACATATGCATGTATAAGGAAATAAATAAGATGAAAAAACACAGAAGATTTGTTTTACGAGATTAAAGTATTATACAATATCAAAAATAAGATTTTTTCCACTAATAAAATAACAGGTTTCGCTGAAGCTTTTCAAATGCTGAGTATTAGATGCGATTCGAAATGAGGAGTTTTGTTTGTTAGTGCTGGGTGGGGATAATTTGGTAAACAAGGTATTTTTCAGTAGAAGGGAGATAAATCTCTAATTTTTCAATATGAGTTTATATTCAGGTTTGGCTTATATTTTTCTATAAATGAGACCTCTTTAGTTAGTCGCACTTGTTGAGATCCAAATTGCACATTGATATAATGGGAAGATTAGAAATTGTGTTGCAGTTGAATATATATATATATGGACTCACACATCCCACTTTTCTTTTTTGTCTGGCAGAGTTTATTATCCACGCTTCTCTCTCTCTCTCTCTCTCTCTCTCTCTCTCTCTCTCTCTCTCTCTCTCTCTCTCTCTCTTTCTCCCTTTCCATTTGTATATTTGAATACGGAACAAATAATTCACGAAAAAATAATTTCCGAAGATATTATTCACTCTATTATCATCTAGTGTAACGATTGAGAACAGAATCAATAAGACATACGACTGCAGACTCCTTGCCTCCCCACCAAAGCATTATATAGCTGAAGGATTAAAATTAATCAAATAACATACTCAGTATGTTTACCTGCTTGAAATAATAGTCAAAGATCTTATTTAAATCGCCGATTTAAATTTAAATACACTGATGATAATTACAGAAAAGTACCGTCCGAAGGCAAACAGGCCAAGACAATCTCTCAATACATTCAAGTATTTGGACTCGCATGGACTGGTTTCTGGGGCTCTCCATCATAGTAACACGTGTTGAGGAAGGTGAGGCTATTATATCAGTCCAGACACCACTCCAAGTGAGTCCAATTACATGAATGTATGCTGAGAGATTGCCTTAGCCTGTTTACCTTTGGACGACTGATTTCTGTAGTTATTATCAGTGTATTTTGGCGATTTAAAGACGTTCTGACTGTTATTTCAAACAGGTAAACATACGTAGTATGCCCTTTGGTTAATTTTTTATATATATACTGTCATAGTTCTTTGTCACTCTCTCTCTCCCTCACTCTTCTTCCCTTGCTCACGTGTATTTACCATTATCTCGATATCCCATTTCTGATTCATAGCTTAAAATTAATAGATAGCATATATATCTTTTCGGATATTCCATATGTAAGTGACTTGAGCAGTCTTTATAGAAACCACCAAATAATTAATTAAGTACAAGAATAGTTATTAAACTGATTCAACATAATCTTTCTTTTTAATTTTAATTATTGATACATACATAACTTTTAGCTACTTTGGTCATGATATCATTTTGGAATTCTTAAATATTATTTTATACAACATAACAATACTGTTTATAAACGTCCCCTATTGTGCCCCTCGTAAATTTTCCCTGTATTAGCATGTTAAGTTTCTTAGTTTCTTTCCCCTTTAACTGGTAATTAACATCGTGATTTAAAGACTACCCATACTCTACCTTTTTTATAGAAAGTTCTATCAAATTGACTCTTCCTAGTTTCTTATTTCCTTTCTCTTGGGGAAAAGGGATACCTATGATAATATTTATGATCATACCTAGCCATGAGCTACCAACTCAGTCTTGTTCGTTATTCAAAATAGACACAGTCTTCTAGTCTTAGATTTAATAGATGATAAAAAGATACATTAGAAATAAATTACAACTCTTACAACCCTATGACCCCACTATGCTCCATGCGATTCTAAGAATTTGTAGTCTATTCTTAGCCACTTTATTGCAATAGCAACAACATGAATTTCTTCCATCTTCTTATTCTTTTTAAAATATTTAGGAAAAATTATATTAATGTGTCCTACTTGTTAAAAATGTCTATATTTTGAGCAGCTGAAGATAACACTGCATTTTAATTGATGTAATGATTGCATCGTTCAATTAAATGCAGCCGCCTGAAACGATCGTACTGCATTACTACTTGATATCCTGTTGCTTATTTTTATTTTATTCACTTTACATCAAGTTATGCGGGTAATACCGGACTGACTTCGTGCTTCAACCTAAGTACCTAATTCCACTGAATCTTTATTATTTCTCTATACATGTATATGTATATACCAAAATAGAAATAGAAGAATTCGTAAACATATTAGTACAGTTCATATGTCCCTTCGAGACTGAGTTTAAAATTTCCTCACACGCGTAGTCTCCCGTTTCTCTTATGTTCTGCCTGGCGGTATAAAGATTAAGACAGTTTCAATTCCATTGGAAAAATCTCCAAACACAGATATATTTTTAGGTATACTGTTATAAATTGTTAAATAATCGATGAAACAAATATGTATAATAAATATTCATTTATATGTTCAAATATACGTTCAAGATAACAATTGATAGGACATTCTCTCAGAGGAAGATTTCACGACATACATGTACTCAACATTCACATATGCGAAGTGACGTTACTGAATCTACAAATAGTAAAAATATTATGAAAGTACATATCCAGCTCCTTGTTTCTTCCCTTTTAGTCACTAAATATATTGTGTGGTGAGGAAGGAAAAAGACCACAAAAGGAAATTCACAGTCATTTATCTATTGATCGTTAGTAAACGTCTGCAATTGAGACGCAACACAAGATGTATCAGTGAGGAGGCGGAAATATTCACAGCCAATTGTTAAACAGGAGTTTCAATCTTAATGTTTAACACGTTGTTTACTGTTTATATTTAATCGATATATTGATCAATATCTTTTCTCGTCTCATCTCTTCTAATTTGGGAATAGAAACCAAAGACATGTGATTATTATTGTTGTTTTTCGCCACTACTATCGATATTTCCAAGTCATACATTTATATCTTCAGTCTGAGTGCTTATACACAAGGTTCGAAATTCTTATAAATATGATTTTTTTCATTTACTTTGCTCAACATTTTTTATGAGACAAAACTAATAACTCTCTTTTCTATCCTCAAATATAGACATAAATACATACATACATATGCATACATACATACATACATATGCATACATACATACACACATACATTCAAATATATATATATATATATATATATATATATATATATATATATATATATATATATATATATATATATATATATATATATATATACTCTCACATATTTGTTATACTTACACGTGATATTTGTAGAAATGTATGTGTGAGTGCGAGTGTGTGTGCGTGTGTGTGTATGCTTTTATATACATGTAATATTCTTAATATTCTTTCTTAATAATAGTGCTTGTCTACGCCGTCGTTTCGGCGATACTGACTTGAAAGAATAGACTCAATGTTTCTTTTGGAAGATATTATAGCCGAAACTTCGAAGGAATTAGTTACAACCAAACTAATAAATACAACATTAGTTCAATGTGGAAATACAATCGCTTTCTGTACATCTGTTAGTGTCCGAATGAATATTTCTACACATATGCAAATATGTATGTTTTCTTTTGTTTCTAATAATTTAAATTCTTCTTCTGAGGGAAAAGGTGGTTCTAACGAAGATACAAAACTCCAAGTGGGGGCGCAATGGCCGAGTGGTTAGGGCAGCGGACTCGCGGTCATAGGATCGCGGTTTCGATTCCCAGACCGGGCGTTGTGAGTGTTTATTGAGCGAAAACACCTAAAGCTCCACGAGGCTCCGGCAGAGGATGGTGGCGAACCCTGCTGTACTCTTTCACCACAACATTCTCTCACTCTTACTTCCTGTTTCTGTAGTACCTGTATTTCAAAGGGCCAGCCTTGTCACACTCTGTGTCACGCTGAATACCCCGAAAACTACGTTAAGGGTACACGTGTCTATGGAGTGCTCAGCCACCTGCACGTTAATTTCACGAGCGGGCTGTTCTGTTGATCGGATCAATTTGAACCCTCGACGTCGTAAGCGACGGAGTGCCAACAACAACTCCATCATTGTAATGTTGGTAAAGAGAATGATGTAATATTTTAAACTACATATTTTGATATTCCATAACCAGATTGTATTTGTAATGTGCGAGTTGGTTGGTCTCTTGTTCTTAATATTCAAGCTGATCCAAATTGTTAGTTAAATATTTACTAAACAAGTGCACCAAATATTATCCGTACAAATGTAAATTAAATATAGGAGCTGGAAGTTTTGAAACAATTGTCCATCGTTATCCTCTTTCTCTTTGCTTTTCAAAGAGATATTCGCATTAGAAAGATAGCTGACCTCTTTGATGGTACATGCATTTCCTCATGAGATAATCTACATTTATAGCTACAAGTTGGGACTACAATGGATTCACTGTCCCTTTTTGTTTTGCCAGTATTGGTCAGTAGATATCAACATCTTGTAGAAAATTTATACGTCTCAGTAAAAACTTTGTTATGAATAATGCTAAAGGTAAGATCTCAAATATATTTCCAGAACATAAATAGAATAGAAATTCTGAATTTCATTGGTTTAATAAAAAATTATCTGCAGCCTTCCTTCCTTACAGTAGTCACGTCAAGGAGGCTCTCTGACGGCCGACAGGCAATATCTATATATAAATCTCTCTCTCTCCCTCTCTCTCTCTCTCTCTCTCTCTCTCTCTCTCTCTCTCTGTATATATATATATATATATATATATATATATATGGGAGAATATACAAATAATAACAACAGACGAGGACAGGTGGTGTAAATAACAAAAGTATATATTAGTATGACGCTCGGGAATACGGAAAGTCTTTGACGTTTCGAGCTACGCTCTTCAACAGAAAGAATACGGAGACAAGGAGAAAAACACGGAGAAAAAAAATTGAATAGTGTTCATACATACATATATATATATATATATGTATGTGTATGTATGTGTTTGTGTGTGTATATATATATTTTTATTTGTGTGAATGTATGAACATATGTTCCTGAGAATATGTGTGTATGCATGTGAGTGAATATATACGCTTATATATATAATATAATATAATATAATATAATATAATATAATTAAGATTAAGTTGAATTAGGTGTCTAATTGAGGCATCAAGCCAGTTTGGTATAGTCCACGCAGCTTGAAGCTAAGTAAACAAAATGCAAATATGTAACAAGGATATCCAGGTATCAATAAGGGTTTTATGACATTAACTAATTTATCACCATCAAGTGGAACATAGCTGACAACTCCCAATGGATTTAATTGTAAATGGTTGTAGACTATATGCTGCATAAAATCTTATAAATAAAAATATAAATAAACCATCTGATCACTCCTATGTCTTCACCAACACTATTTTAGTCTGCTGTTCTTTGAGTTAAAGTAGGCTTAATAAGATATGCATTATTCCCTAAATTCCTTCTATCACAAACATAACACAGGGAAACAATGTGATTATTTTGGTGTCTAGTACTAATATAAATTTGCTAAAAATGGTTTATCCTTTATGTTGTAAATCTATATGGTCATCTGCTCCCGAGGAGAGCGGTTTCTTTCAAATTGAAGCAAAATGAGGTTGATAGTCAGTAAATGTCTAATCGTATTAGCAACTGTTTACATGCGGTTTACAATTAGGTGCGAAAAAATTAGGATGACAAGTCGACTCAGTTACATTTACGTCTCTCACTTCAATTGAAAAAAAAAAGAAAAGAAAAGAAAAAAAACTGGTGTGTCATTACAGGATGTTTGTGGGTGAACTGCAAATAAGACGACTGTGAAATGTTGATAAGTAACAGATATATAGCAAATTTAGATTGAAATCCATTGTCTGCTGGCATGGAAAATATTTCAAATATTATGATCAGTATGTTTTAAGCAAAAATATTTATTTTCTTTAAATTACTCGGTATATGTGTATCTATCTATCTATCTATCTATCTATCTATCTATCTATCTATCTATCTATATATATATATATATATATATATATATATATATATATATATAATATACATATTTTCTAATTTCACATATTTCCCGTATATCAGTAACATCTATGAATAGAGGCAGGGTGAAAGTTTTACCTAGATTGTGCTAACAAAAATAAGGTGTAAAGCGAAAATTAGTTTGAGGTTTGTTGCTGTTGTTGTTGCTGCTATAGTTTAATTCGAATCAACTTTAATTGAAAAGATGTAGGCATCGACAGTAACAGCATGTGTCGTTCGACCAGTCCTCATTGACAATGCCTACAGAACTAGCGAAAATAGAAGTCTAGTCTGGGGATCATTGAGTCGGTCATAAGGCGGTTACCTCCCCTGTTCCGCATGTGTGTATACATTTGCACGCTTCCAACATCATTAAGAGTATTTCTTACTCTTATTTCCAGCGATGTATTTTGCAACCAAAAACGTCGACCGTGAATGGACCTGTGAAATGTTTTCACACCAAATATAATAATAAACACCTCTTTTGCAAATTGGCTATAACTCTTTTCCGCTGGCAGTAATGTGCTTTACTCGCTAGCATCTGTAGCTAGTGTTATCTCTAACTTCGGGTCGAAATGCGCAAGATTAAAGTCTGAAGTTAACACATTTTTTAACTCGTTAAATGCTTTCTGGCATTTCTCTGTCCACATCAATTTTTTATAATTCATTAAGTGGTGCCCTTACCGGATGCATATTTGGTATATATACATGGTACTAATTTACCAAGCCTAGAAATGCTTGTAACATTGTCACGTTCGTCAGGGGCGGCATATTTCGTTTTGCCATCGCACTTGATGGGTCCGGTCTGCGTCTACTTTGGTCGATTACTTGACCTAAGTATTTTACTTTTTCCATCAAAAATTTGCATTTTCCGCCTGTCAGTTTTAGTTCGTATTCATTTATTCTCTCGAATACTTTCTTTATGTGTTCAACATGTTTTACCTGAGACTCGCACTCTATCAAAATGTCATCTAAGCATGCGATGGAGAAGTCGCAATCACTTAACCTCGCATCCATTATTTGTTGGAATATAGCAGGTACCACTTTTACGCCAAACGGCAATCGTTTGAACTTGTACAATCAATGGTGTGTTGATTGTTAGTAGATGAGTGCAATGAAACTGAATTTGAAGGTACGCCTCTGAGAGGTCTAACTTCGAAAACATTTTCTCTCCGTTTAGTTTACCAAAAACTTCCTCTGGGCTTGGTAGTGCGTAATTGTATGTGAGACCTGAATCACCTGGAGGGTCAATCAGGTCTACCGGAAGAGACATTGAAGCGCCTGAGTTTCTTATCAGGCCGGTAATGCGTGAAGACATTTTGTGTTCCTCATACAAGTTGAGAAGGGGCCAATTTTTATCCCAAGCCATCAAGGGCATGAGGAAAGACCGCGCCACGAAGCTTTTGAACAAACTCAACCAATCTTCTAACCGAACATGCTTTGGTTTTTCTCAGGTGAGAACAATTTCTGCCAGGATCAGATAGTGAACACTCAGAACAACCGTTGGCTTGCCGTGTTCCCAAAACATGTAAAGAGAGTAACAAAAGTCAAACATCCAGTCAACATCATGATGTTTGGTGTGATCACTAGTGATGCGACTTTATGCCTCCATTCATCTTCCCACATGGCCTCACACTCAGCACGGAGGCCTACAAGTGCCTGGTGGAGCTAGTACTGCCCAGGTTTAAGAAAGTGGCTGCTCGTAGATCCTATGTCTGGAATCAGGACTCTGCACCATTCCACAAAAGCAGGAGAACCCAATCATGTCTGTCAGATTATTTCTGCGACCAACCACTCCTAACATCAGGCCATCTAACTACCCAGACTACACCCCCTTGTGTGGGGGGTGGTTGAGCGAGAAACTAACAAAACTCTTTGTAACACCAAAGATGAACTGAAGGCAAGGATTATGACAGCATTCACCAACTTCAACAAGGAGACCTTCCAGAAGAGTTGCGAGAGATCCCGAAGTTACTGGAGGTCGTGGTTGAAGCCAATGACGATTTTATTGAATATATTTACTCTTTAGTATTCGAAGATATTTTTATGTAATTTTGGTAAATGTATCTGTTAAAATGAGAAGTGATATTTTGTAAAATAAATTAAAATTCATTGATAAAAGTTTTCTGTTAGTTTATAGATAATTACATCTAAACAACCTTTGAAAGATGTGATTTTGTTGTTGTGTGCAATATTACTAAGTTCACCGGATCAAACGGAGGACTTTGAGTATTTTTTTACATACCACACATCAAAAGTGTTAGTCGCTATGTATGTTGAGGAAATGTTCCTGCGTAGTGTGCCTTAGGCCTGCTACACTCTGTTAATATCATTCGGTGAGCGCATATCCATACAACTAAGTTCTTTCGAATGCGTCATTAAGCAATCTATTTTTGAATATTTTTCGCAAATCATATCTTTTGATTGTTTCAAATTAAAATGACCAAGATAAAATTTGCTTTATCATGAAACATTTCCAAAACTAATATGAGTAACTCAGTGATTGTTTCATAAATTTAGTTTGCACAGTATTTTGTAACTATAACAGGACACCTCTCTTTTATCGAGTCTTTAATAAAGATATTTCTGTTTGTGTTCCATTTTAAAACTGTCATGCTTGTCCATTGTTAGGCCTGTATCATTTGAATACTTTGAAATATAATCACAAAAGTCTTAAAAGTTTAAATCACCACCTTTTTATCGCAACATTCTTTTATACTTTTCACTGAATAGACCGTGTTACTTTCTTCTTCAAAATCTGATCAGCGAACCTACATCCGCTACAGAATTCCGAGGTGATATAAACATACACAAAAATGGTGAAGATACTGGAAAAGTGTCCATATTCTGGAGCAAAAATATGTGGTTGGGGACTGATAAGAAACTGCATAGAACACTTTATAGTAAATATATCTTGGTCATATTACTTCTGTTATTAGATTAAAACTCCACTACTTGCAGCATAGAATCATGCTCTGAGGACAATTACCATGATAATTTGATACTAATATAATCGCTCTATCACGACTAAATATGTTTGGAAAACACAGTGAAAGTATACACCTTCTAAAGCACAGAAACAGAAGTAAAGTATAATGCATGACGTTATGGCACAAATAATCTATTATGAATTATGTGCAAGGTACAAAATAATACTTACGTTGAAATAATATGAACGCCAGTAGTATAGGTAAATCATACCTAAGGACATCAAAACCATTTGGGATTTCGTCACTTAAGGCGTCCATGTAATAGAAAGAATGCCTGATGTTATAGACATACCAATAAACTATGAAATAAATGTTATTACTATAACTGTGTGCAGTAGAATTCGGATGCAACAATTTGGATGCATAAAGTTGTAATTATTCAATTTGTACAAGCATTGCAATCAGGAGATACAAATGTAAAAATCACCAATATTTGTAGGACATTAAGATATGGTTTCTACTGGAATGTGCACACAAAAGAATCAATGATAGGACACAAGTTTCTGAAAATTATGTATTACGAATAGCTATTAAACTAAGAATGACTTTAGTGATCGAGATTCGGCAACACTTATAATAAATGTAGATTTTACCATCCCAAATTACTATTCGGAAATGATCTCTCAATTGCAATAAATTCTACTATCCGAGCAATGAGTAAAGATTTCATTTATAAAAATGAAGATAACCGGAACTGCTCTAGGAAAAGTTTAAGGTTATGCAATCGCAGAACACATTCGTTATATTTGAATTTTAATATATTTGTATTAATCTTCCCCACTGAGTATACGTGTAAAACAGTCCAAATATAAATAGTAATATACAGATGCATGAATAAATGCTGATTTTAATAGGGAGATACGAAAGGAGAAAGTGAGGCAAGGAGGATGAAAGAAGTTTTGAGATGCGAAAAGAGAATAGTGGAATAATTTTTCACTGTTCTCTTGATGAAGATCAAATGGTATTCGAGATAAATGAACAGACAAGTCAACAGAGAAGGCGTCTATGGTGACTTGTTTCCGTTTATTATGTATAACAATTATACAAATTAATGAACAAAGAGATCAATAATGTCGAGTAAATAAAACACAAGTATTGTTTCTATCCTTAGAAATCAATTAGAAAAACAACAAAGCTAAATTATGATTATCTCTCCCTCGATGAACATCATCGTCGTCATCATCATCATCGTCGTCGTTGTCGTCGCCGCCGCCGAAGCCGCCACCACCACCACCACCATTATTATTATTATTATTATTATTATTATTATTATTATTATCATTATTATTATTATTATTATTATTATTATTATTATTGTTATTACTATCAAGGCGGAGTGCTGGCACCATCGATAGCACTCAGGGCAAAATGCTTAACAGTATTTCGTCCGGCTTTACGTACCGCCGCGGTCTACTTCGCCTGTTATCTTTTGGGGGTTCATAAAATTAATACCGCTCAAGTAATCGGGTCGGCGTAATGACCTCATTTCACCGGAAATATATGCATTGACCATTTGTGAGACTAGAATCATTTGGAACCTCTGTACACATCTTCGACATGAATGAAGTGTATGCAACTTGAATTTGACTGAGACCAGAACGCTTATAAACTTTTATGAGGCGCTAATGTAATTAAATGGATGCAGTAGGATTTGCACTCCATTAATGTGGCAATGCATGTTGCAAGATCTAAGGTGTACGCTCTGTGACTTGAAGAACTGAAAGCTGTTGAATAGACCCCAGTATTAGAAACCCAAAGTGAGTGCAAAGCCACAATTCAATCTTTGACGTACGAAGATTATCACGTGCTACTCTCTTCTATACAAATGCATGCTGTATTTCAGTAGATAGGTCGCTACTCATCGATGTGCCGGGCGTCGTTATCGATGAAAAGCAAATGGTTGGTCTGTCCTTGGGGACTTTTGTTTCGAGAAAATTTCAGAATTCCCTCGCATGGCAGTGTTAAATGGGGGAAGTGTTGCTGGGTCGAGATATACTTATGAACATGAAAGTGCCGACTCTTAGGGGGAGATCAACATGGCCTATTCAGCCTCTGGGGTTGATAAAGTAATGTACGTGGGAAATGCTGGGCTCACCTTAATTAACTGACTCCAAATATTCTTCGTCATCTGCCTATGTACAGTTATTTGTAATAGTATTGTTACTGCTGTTATGCTTGCTGTTGCGGCTGTTGCATTTGTTATGAATTTTACTAATACTATATCCTCTAAAAAGTAAGGCGGTGAGCTGGCTGAAGCATTATTGCACCGAGCTTAGCAGCATTTCGTCCGTCTTTAACTTCCGAGTTCAAATTCCGCTGAGGTTGACTTTACGCTTCATTATAGTCGATAAAATAAGTACCAGGGTCGATGTAATCAACATATCCACTCTCCCGGAGTTGATGACCTTGTGCAAAAATATGAAAGCAATATATTCTGGAGAAGTGATTAAGGTATGCTATATTTATCCTAGTCTTTGGTTTTAAGGATTCTAATGCATGGATGTAAAATCGTTTCAAAGTATTATTTCTAACAACCTGGCCTTTGTCCAAAGCAATATCTATATATGTCTTTATCAATCTCCTTATCTATTTATTTCACTCTTTTCTTGTACACACACATAGACGCGCACGCACACACACTCACGCACACACACATCTCTCTCTCAATATATATATATACATATGCAAATATATATATATACATATATATATATATATATATATATATATATATATATATACATTCATACGTTCATACATATATATATATGTATACATTCATACGTTCATATATATGTATATGTATATATATATATATATATATATATATATATATATATATATATATATATATATATATATATATATATATATATATATATATATACATGTATATATACTTACACATGATATAAGCATATATGTATATATATATATATATATATATATATATATATATATATATATATATATATATATATATATGCATGTATGTATGTATATGTATATATATGTATATATATATATATGCGTGTGTGTGTGTGTGTGTGTGTGTGTGTGTGTGTGTGTACGTGTGTGTATGTATGTATGCATGCAAGTATATATATATAAAGAAAATATTTCATTAAATGCAGTTGTCACTTTAGTGGTGTTCAGTTACTTGCATACATTTCGAATAATTATACTAATCCAAAACAATAGATTTACTTTATTTTCTGCATATTTAGATATTTTAGGAAACGGAAAACGCTGATGTTTTAAAACGAAGGTCGTAAAAGTTAATGAAAATTTATGACAAAATATAAATTATATGAAAAAATACATACTTCTTTCTTCTATTTGAGAAGAAAAAGAACTGATTATAATTGTATTTAGATCAAGTTTTAGAATATTTGGAAAACAATTCCTGTCCGATAGGATATAGGATTCCATTAAACAGTATAGAACTGATACATCAATTAGGAACTGTTCAATTTGAAGATCAGTATGAAATATGATTCATCACAATTCCTGAATCAACAGTTATGGATAAGATACTCGATTCCAATTTTTGTGTGTTGAAGATATACAAAAAGATTGAATTAGTAAGAAATTCAAAATAATTCTGAAGTTGTAATTGAAATAGCTAATATAATTCACTCTAATGGTGTATGTGAAATGTTATTTTCCTAATGTCCGTTCGCCATCTTGGGTAGAGAAATTCAGTTACTTCATTCAATGTTTAATAAAAAACAATGAGATGTTTTAGAATACAGAATGAACAAAAGATTCTTCTGATTACGGTCATAATCAGATAAATTTATCTTCGATTTTGAAGACATTTCTTTCTAGTCGTATGCCTCTGAATTTACTGATGCATTCTTACAAATACTCTCAAATGCATATACATATATACATACACATTCATCTACACAGAACATATATCTTTAATATCTATATCTATCCTTTTGTTTTATGTATGTGTGTGTGGCTGTGTGTGCACGCGCGCGTATGCGTGTGCGCGTGTTATACAAATATATCAATATACACATATATACATCTGATATACAGCAATTGATATTTTTTCAGTAAATTCTCTTTATCCGTAAACTTAGATAACAGTTTTAAATTAACTACTTTCTTAGACGTTACTTTAGTATTACATTCGCATATATATATTTTCCATTTCATAAAACTAATGAATGCCATTAATATATTAATATTAAATCTAAACATCAGAGATCAGTCATAAGTAGTGTTGTTAATAGTGCTTCCATTAAAATTTCCAATCACTTCTCAAATAAAGATAAATTCACCAATCACTTCTTTTACTATAATCAAGACCCGTTTACTGACGAAATGTTCTAGAGCTCTGACGCTAGGATTACAACCGTGCATGAGCAAGTACCTCCGTTCATATTTCTAATAAGATCATTAATACTCTGTTCATTACTGATGGCAATTAATTTCCCTTTAATTACCACTTTTGTACATCTCTCAATAGAATGAATCCTCCTCTTCCTAAAACGAATTGAAATACTAATACTTTATCGCTCCTATCCCGGATTTGCCCAGATTACCCCAATCCATGACCTTATAGGTGAGCCCAAAATTCATATTAGCAAAGGTATTTATATACAAGTAAAACGTCCTGGATGATATACGAGGGTGTGATAAAAGGTTCTTGGCTGTAAGAGTATCACGAAAGACCTGGCTGGAGGCCCATCCTTCCAAGTTCTTTTACAGGGCTTCGAAAAACTGAAGAACTGCTGCAGTAAGTCTGTGAATCCGAGAGGGGAATATGTTGAATAAAATCATAATTAACTGATCCTCCTGTATCTTCTTTTACCAAAAGCCAGGAACTTCTTAGCACCCCCTCGTAAGAAGAGCGTTAAGTGTGCGGGTTTATGGTTTAAGCATCCATTTTGTTTGCAAGCTCTGCCTAAATACTTTTTCAGTATTGTAAGTTGTGATTACCCACTTCTACGTAAGTACAACTCTATATTAAACTCTTTCACTACAAAGCGTTTTACGCTACTACACCCGGATCAAGATTTTTCAATCGCAAAATATGCATCTTTTAAAGGAAGTAAAAAATCTGAAAATTAGCTATAATTATGTAGTCTTCCAGTCTCATTGCTATGAAAGTATGATTTTGTGAAGAAAAAAAATTGGAGGGAAAAGTTACTGAGGTTTAAAAATCGGAAAAACTCTGTATTTTTAGCCATTAGAGAGACAGAAATTTTCTGCGTTTAGAGGACCCGTGTCAACTTTAAGGTTGAAATTTATAGTTTAGTGTCTGTGACATGACCTGTTCATTGAAGGTTTCTAAATAAACAGAAGTACCTAGAAATATCAACATGTATCATCTTACTCTTTCTTTTTTCTTTTCATTACTTGTGTGTTTTTATTATTTTTTTTATTTGGTATATTAATATATTTGTCTGCATGTGTTTACTTTATGCGTATTTCGATATCATGTATACCTCTCATGTATTTTGTGTACATTATCAATATATTAGCGCGCGCGCGCGTGTATGTGTGTGCGCGCGCGTGTGAAACATATATGAACAACGTGCGGCACAGACAACAGTGAAGTGAACCACAACACATCGTGCGATTAACATGGTAACAAGCTGCTAATGTCACGCTGTCTGTTGATTGGCTAAAGTTACCCAAATTTCCCAACTTTAATTCCAAATAACATCCGATTCTTTAATTTACGAGATAAAGTAATTGGTTGATCGTAATCAAAATTCAAAGTTGCATCGACACACCAAAATTGAAAGCAATCTGAGCAAAATTAAAAGGGGGCGCATTTTGCGAATGAAAAGGACCAGATCCCCACACCCAATAAAAGACCTATAATCACGACTTCTATTGAACAAGAATTTGGTTTTATCTAAACCTACTTTCGAGTATCTTATAACAATCGTTCTTGTAAAACTTTGTTTATAACAATTGCAATAATAATTATGTATTTCGACCTAACATTCTCGCGCTAGGTTTTATACATTATCTTCTTCATTTATTCAGTTGTATGAACTACACCGAATAGAATTATGGCATACCTTTATTCTTATGATTGTTTATTGTCCGTAAAATATCGTTTAAATGATATTTGTTATTTACCTTTTATGTTATTCAGTTATTCTCTTATTTTCTTCTTCCATGAGCATTCTTCACATTTTTATCTTCTCCGTCTTGACCCGTCAAACGTATCGATGTTGTCTGTCGTCCACGTATGAAGTCATGCCTATCTGCTTTCCGCTTCTTCATTTTAACATATATTCTTTTACTCTTTACTCTTTTACTTGTTTCAGTCATTTGACTGCGGCCATGCTTGAGCACCGCCTTTAGTCGAGAAAATCGACCCCAGGACTTATTCTTTGTAAGCCTAGTACTTATTCTATCGGTCTCTTTTTGCCGAACCGCTAAGTTACGGGGACGTAAACACACCGGCATCGGTTGTCAAGCGATGGTGGGGACAACCACAGACACACAAACACACACACACACACACACACATACATACATATATATATATATATATATATATATATATATATATATATATATATATATATATATATATATATATATATATATACATATATACGACGGGCTTCTTTCAGTTTCCGTCTACCAAATCCACTCACAAGGCTTTGGTCGGCCCGAGGCTATAGTAGAAGACACTTGCCCAAGGTGCCACACAGTGGGACTGAAACCAGAACCATGTGGTTGGTAAGCAAGCTACTTAACACACAGCCACTCCTGCGCCTATTCTTTTAATAAATTTACTTTGACCTTCCTTTATCTCAAAATTAAATTCATAATTTGTCGTGGTTATCCTCATTTTAAATAACTATAGCCCCTTTATCTTTTCTCAAACTTTCCTATCTTTTACTTTATATTTTTCTAACTCTCTTATAATCTTTTCTACAATTTTACATCTCACTCTCGATCTCTTTCTTTCTGCCTCACCATCACAAATCCACCACTTCCTCAGTTCTTTATTTATGATTCCCTGCTCATAAATATCAGTTTACTGTTATAAAATTTGCATTTTGCCAATCCTGCTTCTATGCATCTAAAGTAATAATATTTCGCAAATATAAAGAAGAAATTTGTTATATTTATGAAATATTCGTAAATAGAGTACTGCTGGATATTCAACGGTTAATTTGTAAAGACTGGAAGTTTATAATTTATCAATAAATCCATATTTCTATATAAATTCTATTCTTCTGGACTATTTCTTCGCGAGACGAAATAAGGTGGCCTTGGGATTGTCGGATATTTCTTTGGAAATATATTCTTTGTTACATACATGTCACCTCACTACCTTGATTTTCTAAATAATTAATTAATTTTTATTTTGAGATTCAACCCTCTTAACTACAGAACAACCGAAGAAAATCATACAGCGGACTCATAATACACTATATTGCATAGTTATCTGCATGTAAGAAACAAATGATCATATTTCAAATTCGATCAGAGAATAGGGCGGAGGATATTATCCCACCGACATCTATGTATTTAGGTGAATCGGATTGGATGTATGTATGAGTGTAAAAAAAGGCACAGATGCCAAAATCAGGCAACACAGAAAATAAACCAGAATGTATATTTATCTCCCTGGCTGTGTGGTAAGTAGCTTGCTTGCCAATCACATGGTGCCGGGTTCAGTCCCACTGCGTGGCACCTTGGGAAAGTGTCTTCTACTATAGCCTCGAGTTGACCAAAGTCTTGTGAGTGGATATGGTAGGCGGAAACTGGAAGAAGCCCGTCGTATATGTACATATATGTATATGTATATTTGTGTATATATTTGTGTGTCTGTGTTTATCCCCCAACATCGCTTGACAACCGATGCTCTGTGTTTAAGCCCCCGTAACTTAGCGGTTCGGCAAAAGGGACGATAGAATAAGTACTACACTTACAAAGAATAAGCCCTGGGGTCGATTTTCTCGACTAAATTTTCTCGACTGCATGGCCGCAGTCAAATGATTTAAACAAGGAAAAGCGTAAAAGAGAATATATACTCTTTTCCTCTTTCACTTCTTTCAGTCATTCTCTGTGAGCCTAGTATTTATTCTATCGGTCTCTTTTGCCGAAAGGCTAGATTACTGGGACGTAAACACACCAGCATCGGTTGTCAAGCAATGCTAGGGGGAAAAACACAGACACACACACATACACACAAACATATGTATACATATATACGACGGGCTTTTTTCAGTTTCCGTCTACCAAATCCACTCACAAGGCTTTGGTCGGGCCGAGGCTATAGTAGAAGACACTTGACAAGATGCCACGCAGTGGGACTGAACCCGGAACCAGTTATATATATATATATATATATATATATATATATATATATATATATATATATATATATATATATATATATATATATATATATATATGTGTGTGTGTGTGTGTGTAAGAGTTCCAACTCTGTGTTTTTTATGTTTTTTATTTATATTCTTGTAAAATTTATGTGGGATATAGAATATGGAATATATAATATATAATATAAAAAAAAGATGGATGGTACAATGAAATGAAGTATTGAATGTCTTATTGAATATATGGAATATGTCTTATTGAATATATGGAATATGTCTTATTGAATATATGAAATATTGAATGTTCAATATAAAGGATTAAATATATGAATATATAAAGGCATGACAGTGTTCAATATAAAGGATTAAATATATGAATATATAAAGGCATGACAGACTGTAACAGACTGTCATGCCTTTATATATTCATATATTTAATCCTTTATATTGAACACTCAATATTTCACATATTCAATAAGACATATTCCATATATTCAATAAGACATTCAATACTACATTTCATTGTAGTATCCATCTTTTTTTATATTATATATTATATATTCCATATTCTATATCTCACATAAATTTTACAAGAATATAAATAAAAAAACATGAAAAACAGACAGAGTTGGAACTCTTTTAAATAAAATAATATATTCCTCTATACACGATCATACAAAACCCTTTTTTTGTATTTATTTTTACTCACACACACACACATATATATATATATATATATATATATATATATATATATATATATATATATACATGCATATATATGTTTATATATATATATGTGTGTGTGTGTATTATTATTATTATTGGTTGTTGTTGTTGTTGTTGTTATTGGTCAGCCGAGGCAGCCACGCTTAACCCTCGGCTCCGTATTTTGTTTTCGAAAATCGTCAGTTTTCTCCATAAATTAGCGGTGCTTTCCTGGCATTTTCAACCATGGTGGAGAATAAAGGATCCTCCTTCTTCTGGTGAATTCCTTTTCTCTTGCAAATCCTTCTATTGGGGGACTTACCGAATTTATTCCATTTTCCATTCCACGTCGAAAAATTTTGACTTTTGCTCGATGGTAGCAACAGGGGGTTTCAGTCGTCGATGAGAGAGATTTTTGTAGGTATTTTACCTTCACACTTGCACCGATCTTTTTCAGCCATGTTGGTAGTTGAGTACTGAAACTTCCAAGTGCACCAATTACTACTGGTATCACGTCTACTTTCTTCATTGACCACATTAAATCGTCATAGTTGTTTATTTTTTTCTTCTTCTTACACATTGATCCTTTTGTCACCGAGGCATGCTATGTCGATAATCATACATGTTCTTTCTTTTTTATTCACCACAACAATGTCCTGTTTCCTATGTCTAGTCAGTTGATCGCACTGGGTCATTGTATCCAACAGGATTTTGCAATTCTTATCTTCGGTGACTCCTGGAATTTACTCATGCCATATACCACGCCTTTGCTCTTTGCAGACCGTGATTTCCACAGATCTCCCAATGGATCATTCTTGCCACATTGTCATGGTGTCTTTTGTATTCACGTGCCAACATCGGTCATTTTCTAACGAAGTGACATACCATTTCATCCCACTCACTTCACATTCTGTGTTTGTAGCTATCAGTAGTGTTGTCTATTGTGCACTTCTTATAGTTGGTCCTTAACACTTGTTCCTGGGCTGCGCATATGAGTGCTTCTGTCTCTATCTTCAGGTCACTCTTCATCCATAGCCACCGGTCCTCTGTATCTGTCTTGGCATTCACATCCCTTGCAAATTTACTGTTCATTTTCTTTTCATTCCATGCTTTTTCATTTTTTTTTGTTCATTTGTTGTTTTAATTTTTCTTTATCACAATTTTCAGTTTTGATGACGCCAGCCGTCTTCGTATATTTCAACGGTGACTCAACGGCATTTTTTATATACAATGCTGGGCTATTTTCCTCTGCTTCAATAAATCCTGGCGACTGATCAAACCTCTCCCACCCTTTTTTCTGGACAAGTACAGCCTATCGGTGTCACTCTTAGGGTGGAATGCTCTGTGTACTGTCAACATTTTTCTGGTCTTGGTATCCAATTTCTTCATTTCTCTTTTCTGACATTTTATAATTCCCGCTATGTAACGAAGTGATGGTATCGCCCACGTTTTAACTGCTTTTATTCGATCCAGTCAATTTTGAGCGCAACACCAACCTCAGTTTTCGGAAATACACCATCCTCAGTTGCTCTTTCATTTCCTTTTCCATTATTATTATTATTATTATTATTATTATTATTATTATTATTATTATTATTATTATTATTATTATTTAACACAGTCTGATTCGGTTCCCTGCTACTTCCAGTTTCGCACGCTCCTAACGAGAACCCGAGTCCTTGAGGTTTCTAGAATGACTGAAACCTCTCAGTCATTCCAGAAACCTCAAATTACAGCCGAATGAAACAGTTTTAAATAATACATGTATACATGTTTTAAATAACACTCCTAGAAGTGTTGAGTGCCTTATACTATTGTTTGTTCACTCAGCCGAATGTGTGTGTGTGTATATATATATATATATACACACACATATATATATATATATACATATATATACACACACACACACACACACACACACACACACACACTTATATATATATATATATATATATATATATATATATATGTTTATATAGTTCAAATTTACAGAAAACAAAAGACGAGGACAGGTGAAAGAACAACATGCAAATATATAAGTTTAACCCTAGATAAGAATGGAAAAGTCTTTGACGTTTCAAGCCTACGCTCTTCCACAGAAAAGATTACGAGGAAAAAAAATCGGAGAGACAACGAAAAAGAAAAAGGAGAGAGAAAAAATGTGTAAGGATTAACGGTTCAGCATGATGAAATGGTCGGAAGAAAGGGACAAAGTGAAAGGGAGATGATAACGCTGACCAGAAAAAACTAATGGGCGCAAACACGTGTGTATATGTCAGGATGGTGTTTGTGAGTGCCTATGAATAAATGGAGGCGAATACGTGGGTATGTATGTTTGAGCGAGCTTAAAATTACGTTGGTCTGTGTGTGTGATTGTGTGTGTGTGTGTGTAAGTATAAATAATCTAATGTGGACATCATGTGGAGTGATGTGCGTTTCATGTACAGGCGTGTATGTGTGTGTCCATATGGGTGTGTGTACGTATGTGTAGGATTATCATATGTATGTTCAAATGCATGGGCCTGTGTGTGTATGTGTCTGTGTGTGTGTATATGTACAAGTAAGCTTGTGTGTGCGTTGAGTAATATGCATCTTGTATATTTATGTGTGCGTGAGTGTGCATATGGACGTGTGTATATGTGTGAAGCTATCGTGTGTATGTGAGTATGTGTGTGTATGCGTGCGTGTGCTTGTTTAGCAGTTGATGTGTGCTTGTTCGGGTGGTTTGTGTACATGTGTGTGTGTGCCTGTAACTATATAGTGTGCATGTGTATTGTGTATGTTTGTGTACGACAGTTGTATGTGTTTATGCGCGTTGCGTGAGTGCGTATATTGTCTTGGTTCAGACGTTTTGTGCCTTTTGGAAGAAGGCATAGAGGTGTGTGGGGAGATAGTGTGGCGAAAGAAAGGGGTTAGGAGGAGGGATAAGGGTCAGGAGAGGTGGGATACAGATGAAGGGAGATGGGATGAGGACAAGGGGAGGTGAAATGGGTTGAGAGGAGGTTGGGCTGGCAGATATTGGATGCTAGTGTGTATGTGTGGAATGGGTATGTGTGTGAGAATGCATGCGCAGGTGAATGCGTGTGGATGTGGGAGTACGTATAATGCTATGTGGTGTGTGTACTGAATAGAACTGTCTGTAGGGGTGTTCTTATAGTGGTGTATTTGAGTGTGTAGATAATGGTGTGTGGTGTGGGTACTAGGAGATGTTGGGTGATAGTGTGTATGGAGTGGGAAGCTTTATGTGGGTGGCTGTGGTTGTGCGCATAATGGCGTGCAGTGTGCGTATAGAGTTGATCAGTGTGGTAGGTGTTTGTATAATGGTGTGGTGAGTAGGAGTGGATTAGGGATGATGCGTAAGGTGGAGGCGTCGGACTAGAGGCAATGGAAGGCTCGGAGAATGGAGCGTTGGAGGAGTAAGGTGAGGCGGTGTAGACGGTGTGTGTGTGCGTGTGTGTGGGCGTGTGTGTGGGCGTGTGTGCACGTGTGTGTGTGTGTTGTGTTCTGCTCTCCATCAACATATACTGAAGTTGTTAAGTTACGCAGGCAATAAAGTATTACTCACGCAAGTGAACTTTAAGTAGGCAAATGGGGTATTTATATTACAGAACAATTCGGAATGAGAGCCAAAACAGACTGGGACAAATTAGTCCATGAAATACATCTAGATTATAATAGAGAAAGCTACTTATTAATCAAGTATGTAAAAGAAAGGCTTGGCCGTCTGGAATTTTTTTATGCATTCATGTTACAAAAAATTTCCTGTAATTTCGATTTCTGAAGTTTATTGAATATGTAACCTACAAGTTTTTCACAAATTTAAATATTCGTTGCCTTCACTGCTGAGTAGATTTATTAAATAATATTAATTTGCTGCAGGCGAAATTTTCTGTTTTCATTTGCAATAGTCCCTCTCTCTGCATTTTCCTTAATGATAATTTAATATATATTCATTTCAATGTTTTTACTTCAAGTTTTAATTCGCTATTTTCAAAACTCAGTTTATTCTATATCCGTAATGTATATAAAATACGTGATGTATATATAATGCAAAAAAATCTATTGAATGAATGAATGCTATTAGACACAATAGCGGTATAACTTTAAGGCTTATTTTTGATAAAATGAATTTTTTTTTAATATACCGGTATAATTTTTTTGAAATTAAGTAGTGTTTTTATTAGTATGGCTGTTTGGAATGCTATAAGCCTTACAATGATAACTATGTGATCGCTGCTATTTCTAGCACGCTAAACCTTCAAGTTTGTTCAAATTACAGATATATTAAAACTACGATAAATTACTAAAAGAAATATTTTCTAAACACGTGAGAATTTTTATGAGTTGAAGCTTTCAGGAAAATTTATTTTCTGGACTTTCTTTTATCATTGAATATTTCAAGTTCATAAATTTAAATATTCGGTACAGAAAACGACCCGGAGGGCTGGCTGTCCGCTAATCACTTAAATGAACATTTTTGCAAAAAAAAAAAACAAGAAAAAACACACAAATCATCGTAGTTTTTTCTATGTTTTGCTACTCTATTTCGAATTCATGCATCAATGTTAACATCTTCCGACGTTGAGAACATGTTAACAATTATAAGCACATATATACAAACATTCCTCGTGTAATTTGCAACTGTAGGATAAAAAGAAAATTTATGAAGATCTTGATAAATTGATAGGTGCAGGTGTGGCTGTGTGGTAACAATCTTGCTTCCGGGTTCAGTTCCACCGTGTGGTACCTTGGGCAAGTGTTTTCTTTATAGCCTTTGGTCTACCAAAACATTGTCAGTGAATTCGGTAGACGGAAACTGAAAGAAGCCCTTTCTATGTGTGTGTGTGTGTGTGTGTGTGTGTGTAGGCGTCTTTGCGCTTATGTTTGTCCCCCCTCCAATCACATTTTACATTCTGTGTTGGTGTGTTTACGTCCCCGTATCTTAGCGGTTCGCAAGAGACCAAATAAAACCTTTCAAGGCAGCGGTTCAGCTTGGCTGCAGTCAAATGATTGAAACAAAAAATAAATAAATAAATAAATAAATAAAATAAATCTTGGAATGTAATGTGGGAACTCTATGCCGCACTCTATGATAGTTGTTGCTCTACCGATTCTGCCTTCAACTAAACTTTTTATAGCTAACATATATTAGTCATTTTATAACGATGGAATCTTTACAGAATTATGTTCTAATCTTTATGAGAGCCTCTTTCACTTCCTTTTATTTAAAAATAAGTGCAAGATCAATACAAAGGAAAGGATAACGAAGTTAAACTTGATAAGACGATAAATATCAAGATTCAATATTAGCGTGATAAATTATATCTCATTAAAAGTCAAGTTTTATCGCTTTTAGACCCGGGATAAAATTACATTTATTGGAATTATTTTATTTCGAAACTACTAATAGTTCTTAAAATACCATCAGATATTTTATTACGCTTCAATCTCGATTGCCAAATGCATTCATCTACGATATATTTTGTTTGAAGCTTTGGTGTAAACATAAAACTAAATTAGAAATTCCCTAGAATATCGCGAAGAAAACAATCGCTTCTTATTTCTTATTCAATTAGCCTCCATCATGTGGAATAAAGTTCAATCAAAGAATCATTCCAAACAAACTACGGCACATAACTAAATGGTGAAATAAAGTACTTCAAAGATGAACAAAACACACGAGAATTTATTTAAGGATCACAAAAACTAAAAGCGAAATGGTCGTGGTGTAGGTGGTGGTTGTAATAATGATGAGGATAATGGTGGTAGTGATGATGATTGTTGATACTGGTAATGTTGGGGATGATGTTTAAGATGAGGTGGTGAGGGAGTTTTTATGGTGTTGGTGTTGTACTTATGATGTTGATAGTGACAATGATGATAATTATGATGGTGATGAAGGTGGTTGCCATGATAATAGTGTTGATGATGAGGATGATGATAAATGTCTTCTTTGTTTTGCCATACTCTATCAGATGAAAAAGATATCCCCAAAACAGCTTACAATTTGAGTAGGCTTACATAAAATAAGGTGAGAAGAAAAGGAGTATGAAATAACAGGAAATATACATATACAAACTATATAGGAAATGTACATATATATAGGAAGTATACATATACAAACTATATAGTTAATGGTATGATATGTTCTTTTACAGGAGCGCCCACAGATAAAAGCCACTCTGGCTTCCAATAGTATGTGCTTCTTCCAGCGTTTTTTCCATCGATCTCTAGACATGTGCTGAAAGTAGTACGATCCACTAATCATTTTCACCACGGTCCTCCATCAGTTAACAATTTCACAAGAGGGAATCTCTTGCCACTTTACTGTTTATATTCCTTTCCAACTTGTCTGCCTCGCAACCGCTTCGCTATAGTCACCAGGCAGAGAAAAACCGCATTTCATGCCCAAACCTTTTAACGTAAGTCGATACCATGACCTGTTCCACACGCGGGAGCAGCAGTTCAAGATAACCACAAAATTCGGTAACACTCAGTGCTACATAAGTACTTGGGAACGCCCTCATTATCTGCAGGCATCTCGAACAGTCATAAGAGATGGCTTTTCAAAACTGGCGTTTGTCTTTGGTAGACACGACAGGTTAAGTTTCTTTCTGATAGCCAGCGAGAGTAGTTCCTGGACGGGAAGTTAATGACAACATACCAACTAGTTTTCTTTAGTTTCGCCTAAAGATGCTCCGATGATGATTTCAAGCTTACTCATCACTAATAGAACTAAAAAAACTTTGATCAGTAACGCTTGTAATATAGGCAAAAAGCTAAAATTTTGTTGGAATAATACTAGCTAAATAAATCTAGCTACTGCTTAACTGGTATTTATTTTATAGACCCGAAAGCAAAGAAAGTCAAAGCTAATTAGAGCTGGATTTGAACTCCAAATGAGAAAAGTAAAAGCAAATACTGCTAGCTAATTTTTTCCTGACGCACGGACGGTTTTCCCAGTCAACACCATTTTACTACTACTACTACTACTACTACTACTACTACTACTACTACTATTGATGATGATGATAATAGTAATAAGAATCCTTTCTACTATAGGCACAAGGCCTGAAATTTGGAGGGAGGAGCCTAGTCGCTTAAATCGAACCAGTGTTTCACTGGTACTTAATCTACAGACCCCCGAAAGGATGAAAGGCAAAGTGGACCTCAGCAGAATTTGAACTCAGAACGAAGTAACGGGTGAAATACCTATTTCTTTACTGCCCACAAGGGACTACACACAGAGGGGACAAACAAGGACAGACAAACGGATTAAGTCGATTATATTGACCCCAGTGCGTAACTGGTACTTAATTTATCGACCCCGAAAGGATGAAAGGCAAAGTCGACCTCGGCGGAATTTGAACTCAGAATATAACGGCAGACGAAATACCGCTAAGCATTTCGCCCGGCGTGCTAACGTTTCTGCCAGCTCACTACCATAATAATAATAATAAGAAGAAGAAAGGGTAAAGACCTCCTTTGGTTATGAATACGCATGGGATTGCAACTATAAAGTTACTCTCCGAGGCACAAGTTCAGTCAAGGTTGTTTATGGAAGACCAGAACTCCCCATGCATATCAGCCTCTACTCTCCATGCCACCGATGTTATCTAAGAGAAAGGCAAAGGCCATTACAGCTTGGCACCAGTGACGTCGCAACTCATTTCTACAGCTGAGTGAAGTGGGGCAACGTGAAATAAAGTGTCTAGCGCAAGGCTACAACGCACAGCCTGGTCATGGATTCGAACTCATTACATCATGAAAGTGAGCCCGACGCTCTAAACATCGAGCCAGGCATCTTCACAACAACAACAACAACAATAATGATAATAATAATAATAATAATAATAATAATAATAATAATAATAATAATAATAATAATAAATAATAAATAATAATAATAATAATAATAATAAATAATAAATAATAATAATAATAATAATAATAATAATAATAATAATAATAATAATAATAATAATAATAAAAAAACTAATGGCGACATGACAGATGAACAAAGGGCAATCTACGACAAAATAAAGGTAAGACAACAGGAGAACGATAGCGACATTATTTGCAACCTTAAAAATATTGACCAGTGGAAGCTGAATCAAGAAACGAAAAATGTCAATGATGTTCTGAAGTACATCAAAACAAATAACATCACTTGATCAAGGCAGCAAGTATTGTTGTAGCAGAAAATGAGGGGGTGGGGTGATGTCAAGGAAAAGAAATACAATGGGCGTCACAAAACAAAAGACCCATGGTGGAAATGAAGAATACAGGGCGGGTTAGAGATGCTCTCGAAGGAGATTTCTGTGTTAGACCGAAAAGAGAAAGGTGAGCTTAAAAGCGAACTAAAATACAGGGCGCTAATGAAAGCAAAGGCAGAGTAAGTATTCAAAAGCTACCAACAAAAAGTCAACCATTTGTTATTCATGGATGACGTCAAACTTTATGGTGAAGATGGATCCCAAGTCAGTTCCCTCGTTGATACGGTGTATACTTTCAGTGGTGTTATCAGAATGGAGCATTGGGTTTAATACCACCCACCTGAAGAAACATCTGGAAACTTTAGAAATATCCTACAATCTAGGTGTATTGCAAAAAAAAAACGGCATTACTTTGAACTGCACGCATATTGCTGTGACTTGAGAAACAGTACAATCCCCCAGTAGACATAATACCTTCAATCAACAACATCCCAATATGATTATATAATAATAATAATAATAATAATAATAATAATAATAATAATAATAATAATAATAATAATAATAATCTCAAACTTAGCACAAAGCCAGTAATTTAGGTGCAAGAGGCAAGTTGATTACATCAACCCTAATGCTCAACTGTTTCCCATTTTACGACCCATATACGATGAAAGCAAAGTCGAGCTGTGCGAAATTTGGATGTAGAGACAAAAGAAATACCGCTAAGCATTTTGCCGAGCCTGCTAACGATTTCGCTATCTCGCTGTTGTAAACAAACGAATCCTCGCAGGATACATATAAAGAAACAATAGAACAAAAGAATAGAAGGCCATAAGTATTAAAAGTAATAACTTTAAAGAAAGAAGTGATGCAGAATGACTTAACATTATTGGAAATCAATATGTATTCTACAAATGGGATATAGAAATCCACATAGGAAAATAACAGTGTATAATTTACTCCCCAATGATCTTTCAGCATATATAGTGATGATTGTGCTATATCTTAGAATACGTGGCTTATGAAATAATGTTGAATATAATAAATATGTATGATTAAATTTTGTTTTCACTGGGATTTCAAGGTGTTCCTGCAGGCCTATTCAGTGTGATATTTATCTGATTAAAAAGCTATTAGTCGAAACTACCAGCCACAACCGAAAAGAATTGAAAAATGAATTTTAATATTGCTCATAGTATTGAGTCCCTTCATCAATGAATGCTCTATTATTCTTAAATTACCTTAAAATAGCGACGCAGAAATTCACATATAGGTAAATAACCAAGGTAAATGACAGGCAGTCACAGTAACAAAACAATAGATAGAACTGTAAAAACTGTGTGAGAGTACAAATCAATAAATTACACTGTGATCTATAGAAGAAGATCTCTTTACGTTTCAGATATTTGTACTTTGTCAAAAATGAAGAGAAAGAATAAATATTAAATTGCTAAAGATGAGCAAAAATTTCCATGCTTAAGTATGAAATATGTTGAACAATGGCAACCGAAAAGTGAGAAGAGTTAGCAGATTCAGTAGAAAATAGCCCAACTACTGGAGGGGGAAGACTTCGAAGACTTGTAGTGAAATGTGAGTGTGAGGATTATTTAGAGAGTGACGAAGAGAAAGGGAGAAAAAGAGAGAAAGAGAAAGAGAGAGGAGAGAGGTGAGTGAGTGTGTAGGGCATTGTGTCTGACAGCAGTAGTATGCGAAGGACTGTATACATATGTTGTGTAATAGTGGGGAATAAAATGTCCTGGCGGAAGAAATGTGTTCCTTCTTCGCGAAGCCTGAAACAAAAAGACGAGGAGAACCAAGGTATTGTACAAGATTGGGCATAAAGAGAAGTGGAGGGCTAGCCGGTGGTATTATGCCAAACATCTATAAATGGTCCATTAAACGATTTACGCTGTATATATTAAGCCTCATAGCATTTTATGCAGTTACTGTGACATTTTTGGAGGAATAGATGAAGCGGAAATATGACTCATGACCCTGATATTACAGAAGAAAAAAATTAGTGATACAACAGGAATGAGTGTTAGTAAAGGTTGTAAATTCATTACAGTTAGGTTTCAAGATACAACGAGCAGAAAAAAGGAACATCATCGGAAGAATTGTGATTACAGAAGAGCAAAATTGCTGGGAGATAAATTGAAATCCAAAATACAAATGAAAATTAGTAGGTTATAACAATACGCAAGAGCAGCTGG